>NC_054700.1:7455400-7507900 GCF_016097555.1 Gigantopelta aegis | reverse complement strand
AAGCATTTTGAGGTGTGCAATTTTTCACTCGCCATGGTTTTTCAAAAGCCAAGGACTGCTGCTAGGTCTAAAAAGTCCTTTTTGCAGGCCACTACATTTACATGTATTTCAAGTCCTAGTTGGTCACATCGCATTTACGCAATATTTAAATGAAAAGTAATGACGGCACTTACTAGCTTTCACGTAAAATATGAATCGACTGTACATGTTAGTTAGATATTTAAGAAAAAAAGATGAAATTATAATATTCAATGGTTAGCAGTAGAATATTTACTGAATACTCACTCAATGCAAAACATGCATGTTAAGTTTCGCATAAATACGATATATAACCAACTTGCTCACAACTCCCCATTCTAAACATAAGAGAGAATCAAATTCAGTTTAAGTTTCATTTAACGACACCACTAGAGCACATTGATTTAATACTCATAGGCTATTGGATGTCTAAACATTTGATATTTTTTTTACATATAGTATTAGAGATGAAACGCGCTACTATTTTCCATTAGTAGCAAGGGATCTTTTATCCCACAGACAGGATAGCACATACCACAGCCTTTGGTATACCAGTCGTGGTACACTGGCTGGAATGAGAAATAGCCCAATATGTCCATCGACAGATTGATCCTAAACCGACTGCACATCAGTTTTTCACTGAATTACATCCCTCCCTTGACAGCAGATACAAAGTCTTATTATCAAACATGCTTTTATCAGCTGTACACGATGTAATAATACAGGGCTTCTAGAATTTTTGTAAAATCCACTAGCCATGGGATCAGTAATTTTAAAAATGAACTAGCCACGATCACACATTCACTAGCCCTACTTTACTTTAATAAATTTTTACTAAATAATAGTAATAATCAGATATGTCAGAGGGACTATACTAAAGAGGCTTAAAAACACTGACATTAGGGGTTGGAGTGGAGTCAGTATATTCATATTTACAAAATAGACTTAACTGCAACATTTGACAATTTTTGTTTTTCACTAGCCGTCGGGCATGGCAATTGTAGTTATTTACTAGCCCAACATTGAATATCACTAGCCACGGGAGTGGGGCTACCATAATCTAGAAGCCCTGAATAATATAAAAATTAAAATGGAGGGGTCTGGGTGGATATCTTCTTGACGAGTAAGTTAGTCTAAAACACTTAACATTCCAGTATTCACTTTTTACAGGCACGAAGATATGATTCCAGGACGACAATTTTCTCGCCAGAAGGTAAGTAATATTTATATAAATTTATATAGTAATATATGTTATAAAACTATTGATCTTGTTTAGTATAGCATTATTAAGACATGGTTAAGACATGGTAAAACTATACATGTATACATGTACACATACAGCACTTGTGTTGACTCTTAACTTGATTATTTAAAATACTATGTACAGTACATGTAGATGTGTGATACAATACAGATTAACATAAACCAAAATGTTGTTAGAAAAGCATATGATATGATGGTACATGTGTACAGTGAAAACAATTGGTGACAACAGGGTTTTAGATCTTACTAATTTGGGCACATGTTTTTTGTCTCCTCCAAGCACAGTGAGGTCTTTTTAATATATACACATTTTTATGTTAACAGTTAATGAAGAGTTGTGGATCTTAAGAAATGCATTTCAAGTTGTTGTTTTTGGTGGGGTTTTGTTGTTTTTTAAGGCGCGAGACGTAGCCCAGTGGTAAAGGGCTCGCTTGATGCACAGTCCGTTTGTGATCGATCCCCGTGAGTGGGACCATTGCGCTATTTCTCGCTCCAGCCAGTGCACCACGACTGGTATATCAAAGGCCGTGGTATGTGCTATCCTGTCTATGGGATGGTGCATACAAAAGATCCCTTGCTGCTAATCGAAAAGAGTAACCCATGAATTGGTGACAGCGGGTTTCCTCCCTCGATATCTGTGTGGTCCTTAACCATATGTCTGACGCCACATAACCGTAAATAAAATGTATTGAGTGCGTTGTTAAATAAACCATTTCCTTCCTTCAAGTTGTTTTTGTGGTATAAAAACATCACATTTCAGTGGTTTTAAGGTGATATGTTTTGAAGTCAGCATGTTTGGGCAAGATTTGGGTGGGGTGGGAAGCACAAAATTTATCACCTTCAGTTTTGTGTAATCTAAAAGCCCATGACTGGTAATACTGGTATTTGTGTTGCTTTAGCTGTACATATGTTTGTCCTCTTAAAAAATTTCTCTTTTTTTTTTTCATGTCTGTAGGGCGTCTGTACCAGGTTGAATATGCTATGGAGGCAATCGGTCATGCAGGAACTTGTCTAGGTATATTGGCCAAAGATGGAGTTTTGTTGGCAGCCGAGAAACGGAACACAAATAAACTGCTTGATGAATCGGCTAACTCAGAAAAGATTTATAAGTTACATGAGTAAGTATGAATTGCATGAGTATTAATTGCATGATTAACCAACATAGCATTTGTAATGACTGAAATTACATTTGAAATTATGCATTTTCTTTTTTATTTAGAGGGTGGGACATAGCCTAGTGGTAAAGCACTCACTTGATGCGCGGTTGGTCTAGGATCGATCCCCATCAGTGGGCCCATTGAGCTATTTCTCATTCTAGCCAGTGCACCACAACTGGTATATCAATGGTCATGGTAGGTCCTGTCTGGGATGGTAACCATGGCAAATGAGGAGGCACCATGGCCAACAAGAGGAGACCAAGGCAGATGAGGAGGACATAACCAAGCAAAATATACCCACCTTTTCTGTGCAATCCATGCTTTTCCAAAATTGTTTAGAAACAAACAAGAAACCACATCACCGCATCAATTCTGACACTTTCGTCTGACTAGAGACGAATTACAGTAGAATCTCATTGGGTTCGAACTCGAAAGAGTCAAATACACCACAACTCTTGAACCAAAAACAAAGTCCCGAGTTATACTTACACGATGTTGACCGAATTGTTAGGTCGAACTACCCGATGGATCGAACGCTTTCTCAAGCACCGACAGGGTTTGAGCCAACGGGATTCAGCTGTATATATTTATTTGTTTTTGCCATATATAATTCAGTAAATAAAAATGTGTTGAGTGTTTCATTAAATAAACATTTCTTCCTTCTTTCTTTCTTCAAATGTCAGGTAGATCCTCGGCCACTGTACAACATCCAATTTTCAATTTCTGATAGGAAAGCAATCAGAAAAATTGTACATAGTGTTTTATAAATTTCTCAATTTATTCTTGGGAGTTGTAGAAAAGATCATATAATTTATAATGTTTTTTTGTTCGTTTTTTCTTCTGAAATTCTAGAGACATGGCTTGCAGTGTAGCAGGTATTACCGCCGATGCCAATGTTCTCACAAATCAACTCCGGTTAATAGCACAGAGGTGAGTTGACGACTTCTGCTGAGGTATTCCATTGATATAGTTCAGGGCTAACTCTGACAGCTGCCAAATTCAGCAATTGCGAATTTTAAGAACAATTGGAAAATTTTATTTTAAGTTGGCGAAATAATTTTACTATATTTTATTAGAAAATAACCTGTTTTCTGCCATTTTTTAAAGTTTAATAGATAATTTGGCAAAATTTTGTGTTCGCCCAGAGCTAGCCCTATAGTTTCAAGCCACCTAAATGGCCTGATAATTTATTGTTTGAAAATACAGCCATTTAATTTGTACTAAAACGATGGAGCGCTAGCTTGAGGTATTCAGACCATAGGATCAAACCCTCCCAGTGGATTCATTCTCTGATTGTTTTTTTTTCTTCCCCATTACAAACTTTTTCCTGTGATCGGTTTATCAAAGACAATGGTATGTGCTGTTCTGTCTTTGGGAAAGTGCATACAAAAGATCCCTTGCTTCTAATGGAAAAATGTAATTGGTTTTCTCGGAAAATTTTTATAAATCGGTGTGCTCTAGTGGTAGCGTTAAAACAAACTTTTAACAGATTGGGGATTTTTTTGCTTTCTGTTCATCGGACTTGAGGCAACTAAATGCCTGATGACAATGAGTGATGGCTGAAAAATAATGTACAGGTAGTGTATATTTTAAGGCACACAATTGGTGTGACTTTACCTTAAGTAGTAGTTAACTACTGTGCAACTACAACTTTTATTTGGATAATTTGTTAAACCGTCTCTATTTTTAAAACCAGTTTGGTTTAATTGAGGACCTAGTTCATCAATATGATCCCATGTTTGTGGGGAGTCACATTTTCCCCTCTCAGTCCCATATTTAATTTTTGTCAAATCATTTATTCTGAATGAAAAACAAATTTTCCTGGTGGTAGGACATAATATTTTTCTTACGTTGGCTCCATGTATTGATAATTTCATTACTGCCCCGTACAGACTATGTTACTTTGAGATGGTTTGGCACATTTAAATAATTGTATCAATTTCTGTTATTTCAGGGATATTTTACTCCATGTTTGTTTGATATTTGCTCAAATGTTTGACCATCTGTGAACAAGACTAATTTATTGTTTATATCACATTAATATAAGGGAAGTAACTAGTCTTGCTCTGTGTGTTATATTGATTATCTCCCATTGTATGAAGAAACTAAAATAGAAAGTAGAAATTTTTATTTTTGTAAATATAAATTTAATTAATTATTTTTTAAAATACTATCAGGGTTTCTGCCAGAAGGTACAAATTAAGTACCCTAAAATTTTGGAAATTAATGGATACATTTTTATAATTTTGAGAAAGGTTATAGTAAGAGAACTGCTGTTTAAAATTTGTCAAAGTACATGAAATGCAGTGTCCAGTTTCAAAAGACTTCCAACCCATAACCACCTATATTCACAAAACCGGTTTATGGTAAGAGAGAGATTTAATTTTGCAAAATTCTTCTCTCTTTTTTCTTCTTTTTTTTAAAGGACCACTATTTTCACAAAATGTATGTACATTTCAAATTTCATTGTTAATCGAGAACTGAATCTCGATCAATATTTTTGAAGTGCCTTCCACTAGTATAGGTAATGTAAATACTAAGCTCATCACAGAGTTTGGTTTAAGATGGTCTATTGTGGGGGGTTTTGCTGATTCTTCAAGTATCTCGTATACTATATCAATATTGCATGTATTTTTCAGATATCTCATACAGTATCAAGAAGCAATTCCCTGTGAACAAGTGGTTAGCACGTTGTGTGATATCAAACAGGCCTATACTCAGTTTGGAGGTAAAACCACCAGGATGATTCTTTCAAATTCAAACTTCCTACTACTGGGTTCAACAAATTCTCCGTCCCAGCTAGTTAGTTTTGGGTCTGGGCTATTGGAAATTACTGATTGTATTGCTATAGTACACATATATGGCACTAGCCACAGCTTCTCTGAGGGCTAGTGACTTTCTCAAATATATTTCTTCACTAATTTTAAAAAACCTATAAACTATAATAGTCAAAGTTCTGTTTAACTTCTACTTTGTTAGTTTAGGTGTTCTGTATTAGAGCTGTACATTTACTAATTTTATAATGGTTCAATCAGTCCAGCCGTGTTGACATGTGCTTTCAGCCACTGAAAGTTAAGCACATGTATCCACTGAATTTCCAGGCAGATGTGTCCAAGACAGGTTATTATGGTTATAACTACTAAACACTGCGACTTCCTAAGTTAGTCTGTCATATACACATAATAGCATGTACATATTATAATTGTATATTACATTAACAATGCTCTTGTAACAAATTATGTTATACAGACGATATAAATTATTGTCTTTAGTTATAAACTTTGCACTTGAGAATGTTCATATTAATATATGTTTTTGTTAAACATAAACAATAGCCTACAATAGATGATGTAATAATTGAAAAGTATAGTCCTTGAAAATGTTAAAAAGGTTCTTAAAAATTGTTTTCTTTTGCACCAGTGTAAAACCTGTCTGTATTGCAAGTCTTCAGTTTTTGAGTTATTGTCAGTTAAAAGTTAAATCTTTTTTCTTGGATTTATATTTTGATGTTTTGACCATTTGTTTTTACTGTTGTTATTTCTGCCAGGAAAGAGACCGTTTGGTGTTTCACTGTTGTACATAGGCTGGGATAAACACTATGGCTTCCAGCTGTACCAGAGTGATCCGAGTGGTAACTACGGAGGTTGGAAGGCCACCTGCATTGGTAACAACAGTGCTGTGAGTGTGTTTTGAACATTGCATATACAGTGAAATCCGTCTAAACCGGACCACGCCAGGAACCTAATATTTATCCGCAGGGCTTGTAGAATTTTATAAAAATCCACTAGCCGTGAGGACAATGATTTTAAAAATATACTAGCCGTGATTAAAAATTCACTAGCCGTGGGGACAATGATTTTAAAAATATACTAGCCGTGATTAAAAATTCACTAGCCGTGGGGACAATGATTTTAAAAATATACTAGCCGTGATTAAAAATTCACTAGCCCTACTACAATGCAATTTTTCTAATAGTAATAATTAGATGTCATCTAAAGAGGGAGATAGAGCTTAATTTTTTTTAGATTGGGAATAGAAAGAGTTGGGCAGGATATTCATATTTACAAAATACGTAAATGCAGCATTTGACAAGGGTTGTTTTTTTTCCACTAGCCGTCGGGCTAGTTATAGTAGTTATTTACTAATCCAACACTAAATATCACTAGCCATGGGAGTTTGGCTACCATAATCTAGAAGCCTTGATCTGATTTAGACAGGATTCAGTGTTTTGAAGGACGTGTTTTAGAATTTTGACAGTTTGGGACGATGAAACTTGTCCCGTTTTTGACAGGATTCTGCTTAGTCATGGCTCTAGTTTAGACCAGTTTCACTGTAGTTGCTTCATTAGACTGACTGTGTTAAAAGATACATGCCATGCTGATTGTTGGTTTATCAGTTAATGCCTGAATTGGCAGGGGTACATGCAGCATGTTTCTTGGAAGAAGGGTGCAACTTACGAAAATGGTAGATTCAGTATTCCAAAAATACAATGTTCTATACTAAAATGCATAGTACATTTGTAGTCTTTCAAAAAACCCAGCTTTTAATGTTCTCCACTAAAAAAAAGAAGAAATATAATTGGTATTCATTAATTAAAAACGAGGCAGGACATAGCACAGTGGTAAAACACATGCATGATGTGCGATCTGTCTAGGATCGATCCCGTATGGGTGGGCCCATTGAGCTATTTCTCGTTCCAGCCAGTATACCACAGCTGGTTTATCAAATGCAGTAGTGTGTGCTATCCTGTCTGTGGGTGCATATAAAAGAACTTGGGCTACTAATGGTAAAATGTAGCGGGTTTCCTTTCTAAGACTTAGTGTCAGAATGACTAAATGTTTGATTGCCATTTGTGCTCTACTGGTATCGTTAAACAAAACAAACTTTAACTTTCATCTGTTGAAAATTATATTTTGGGGGAACTTGTGTTTCAGGTTTTTTTTTACATCCCCGTGGATTTGTGTCTGTATTGTCAGTAAATTAATTTACAAGTAGCATGTATTTGTTAAATTGTATCTTCAGTCATTAATGAATGAGCATTAGAGGTGGTATTGGATAAATATTTTAGAGTGTATGTTTTCTCCTTCAGAATGCCGTGTCAATGCTGAAGCAAGAATACAAAGAAGGGGAGACCAATCTGAAACAGGCTCTGGAACTGGCAATCAAGGTTCTGAGCAAGACTCTGGACATGACGAAACTAACTCCAGAGAAAGGTCATTCATAGCACTGTTTGTTCATTCACACCCTAAATTAATTCTCACTCACTTTATTATACACAGAGGTTATTACCAAAGTGGATTTTGATATTGTAAGTAATATAATATATTTGGAATAAAAATTGTATTAAGCAAACCTCTGACAATACCAAAACACCCAAAGGTAATAATCTTTTTATGATAATTATAATCTCAAGCTTAATACATTTAAAAAAAAAACTTTATATACAACTGTAATTCCTGTCTTCCATTACTCAATATTCCAGTGATGTGTGAATATGTGACGTGATATCGTTTTGAATGGAAATTAGATTTAATTGATGTCATTTTGGATATCCCTTGCGCAAAAGTAAGCATGACATTTTTCAGAATACTTGACAGCCTTCAAAGTAAAGTTTGACTTTGGAATGAGTTAACATTTCAAGGGAAGGGTTTAATACTAACGTACACTTTTAAACAAAACACAAATGTTGATAAACTAAAAAAATTTTTTAAATGGACACTGTAAACAGTTCTGAAGGAGAAACATCAGCTTGCCTGTAATTTGTTCATAAAGAAAGAGAGATGTTATATTTAACTACGCATTCAACATATTTTATTTATGATTATATGGCGTCAGACATGGTTATGGACCCCACAGATATTGAGAGAGGAAACCTGCTGTCGCCACTTCATTGGCTACTCTTTTTTTTCAATTAGCAGCAAGGGTTCTTTTATGTGCACCATCCCACAGACAGGGTAGTACATACCACAGCCTTTGATATACCAGTCATGGTGCACTGGCTGGAACAAGAAATGGGCCTACCGATGGGGATCGATCCCAGACTGACCGCGCATCGAGCGAGTGCTGTACCACGGCTACGTCCTGCCCCATGTTCATAGTGAAGACTGAGTTACAATTCCTAATCGTTGTCTGTGTTTTCTTTGCGTACTTGCAGTGGAGATTGCCACTCTGACTAGGAAGAATGGAAAGACTCTGATTCACATATTGCCCAACTCGAAGGTGGAGGCCATGATTAAAGCGTACGAAGCAGAGGAAGCCAAGTTGGCCGCGGAGAAGAAGAAAGAGTCGGAGAAGAAGAAAGGAACATCGTCGAAATGAAAAATCTTCTTGTTAGTTTCGTCAGTTAAATGGTATGTTTGTGCAATTTATTCTTTTCGCATTGCTAATCCAGAACCTTGGGCCCATATTTTCGAAGCAATTTTAGCGCTATGAAATCTTAAAACCATCGTAAGATATGATGTCACTATGGCTGTGCTGTAGTGACATCACAACCTATGTTTTTACAATTTTGTAGTGCTGGGATAGCTTCGAAAATATGGACCCTGGCCTTCAAATAAATGTCAGACTATACTCTGTCCCATCATTCAATTAAAATGTTTTGTGTCCATAATTTCAGTTTGGTTTGATGTAAGAAGAAAAGTAAAAGTGTAATGAAAATAACAAAAAACTACTATTTTTAGGTGCAATTTACAAATCAGTCAGCTCAGAAATAAATAACTTGTAGTAAATTTTAAATATGAAAAAAGGCGATCCCTGTGGAACGGACTATAGTTTAGATTCATATTTAAACAATGCTTGAATTTGTCAAAACCCATGGAAAATGCTTGAATTTGAGAAAAATTCTTTTGAAAAGTGTTTATCTTACAAGTATATTTTCGTTGAAAAATATTAAAATTTACCATTCTCAAGTTTATTTTCTTGTAATTCTAAAATTTGTCAGTTAGTATTAATGATAGTTTTTACCAGTCAGCGTCGTTTTATCACAAATATCGAAAATTGTTGGATACGCTGTTACAAATACTGACAAAAATATTTGAGACAAAATGTTACCAATTATGTACAGTGACAGTAAAAGCCCTTGAAAACTAATTTTACAGTAGAACATGCTTGAATTTTGTCTTCCAAATTGTGTATGAAACTTGCAGACAGCATAACTAATAGCCTGATTACAGGATATTTCTGTCATTGTCTCAAGTTTCAGATTTATCATATACTGATGGAAAGAAATAAAGGATCACACACATAGCAACAAGAAATAATGACTGCATCAAAAATCAATTCATATTGTCAGAAGTTGACTGGGAACATATAGGCAGCACATTCAGTACTATAGACATTTAATTCCACATTACAACTTGGTATGAAATACAGACATTACTCGCTAGTAGTGAATTAAATATGGTCTACAATTTGATGTGTTCCCTTATTTCTTTCCATCAGTATATATTTTTTCCATTTTGTTTTTTAAATAGTTTATTGCCAGAGGAATATTTTATGATAATGTCATGACTGGGGCCCTGAGGTCATTTCTGTACATGTTAGATAGTAAAGCATCATTACATAATCTTAAGCTACAAATAATGTAACATTTTGATATAGAAATAAAATTGAGCAAGATTAAGTGAAAATAAAATGAAGACTGAAAG
This sequence comes from Gigantopelta aegis, assembly GCF_016097555.1. Classification (NCBI taxonomy): domain Eukaryota; kingdom Metazoa; phylum Mollusca; class Gastropoda; order Neomphalida; family Peltospiridae; genus Gigantopelta; species Gigantopelta aegis. Next base: position 7,497,816 of record NC_054700.1, on the reverse strand, counting down.
AGATAAAAGTATATAAGATAAAACGGTAGGTAGATATACTTCCAAACTGGCATCATGATTTAAACAAATATATATTGAAAGTGTCTCAGATGTAGCATTCTAGAAATTCTGACATTTTTGCATAAACCATTTATGGGTTATGTGAAAAAAAAGTACAGGTAACCTGTTTCATTTTGCATATACCTGTTATACCATTTGAGTGGAATTTAAAATTTAATGTACGAATCAAATACGATTTATGCAAAACTAGACTTGTACAAGTAATGAGCTAACATATGTGCTTTAGTGGTGTTGTTAAACAAATCAGAACTTTAACCTTTTTAATAGTCTGCAGAACAATTAATATGTTCACTTTTGTCTAGGAAATGTTCTTTTCAAAGCTTTGTGTAGCAATGTTTGTTAACAAATTATTTGCTGTATAAAATAAAATTTTCAAAACACATCAAATCAAATTGACATGAGTGATAGATTACTGCTTTTTCATATTACATTTAATAACAAGGTATTACTTCATCAGGGTTTTTTCTATTACAAATCAGTGCCTAACAACTGATTCATCAAAGTCCATGGTATGTACTATCCTGTTTGGCATATAAAAATGGAGTATCCTCTGTCTTTGTCAAAGTGTTGAAATTACCACATGCTAGACACCAAATAGCCATAGTTTAAATGTGCTGAGATAGTATAAAACAAATATGTCTTTGTTTGTTTTGTTTTTTAATCTGAGCGTCGCATGGTGAAAACCAGTGTCCAACAAGTGGTATATCAAAGACTGTGGTATGTGTTGTCCTGTTTGGTGGAAGGTGCATATAAAAGATTCCTTTTAATGCAAAAATGTAGCAGATTTCCTGTTTGACATCCAGTAGCCTTTGATCAATGTGATCTAGTGATGTCAAACAAAAACCCTGGTTTTTATTTAAATACTATCACTTATTTTTCACTATTGGAGCCATTTTTGATAATTATCCATTTACGAACATCAGAAGTACCTCTGAGAAGTAACTGTTTTGGAGACATTTGTGACACCCAATAGCCGATATGTATTTTTGTGCTGGGGTGTCGTTAAACAAACATTCATTCATTCATTCCACTGACTAAAACTAGAGTGCTAATTTAACTATTGTTTGCTTGTTTTGTATTGACAGCCATCCATCACGACCGTGTTGTTTACAAGCCGACAGAACTACAGCAGATCTGAAGAGAAGAACATGGACCAGTTCCTCCAACATTATTCACAAATAAAGACGTTTCATTGGACCGTGCGATACTTTGTTGTCATGGAAACAGACTCTGTGTTATTTGTTATGGCCACCATCATTTACATTGTCATCATCTATATTATTTAAATAAAAATAAACATGTTTTGCGTGACTATTTTGTTGAATCTATTAGTGCTTCCCTTTTTGATACTGGAATTGTGTTAGCTAGAAAAGGTTGTTGGCAAGCAATGGAACTGCCTAAAAAAAAACTTGTGTGTCGGAGAATGTGTCAACTTATTTTTAGATAGAGTAGGTTCACATTTAATTTTGTACTACACCCCTACAGATCCACATTAACTGTTATGTAATCTACACGTTTTTAACACTGATTGTGTATCTTGATAGCCACAATACCGGTATCTCATGAAGTGTTTTATCCCGCTATCACTATATACATTGCAAGATATGATGACTAGATAAATCTCTTTATTTTCGGTCATTGACCAAAAATATAGTTCACGTGACATAAGCCCGACCCGACTCCGTGTTTTAGACTAGATTTTCAATAAACATACTCTTTTAAATCATTTGTTGAAGTACAGTAAATACAAATAACTTTTAGTTTTGCGATAACAATATAAAACTTGTATATTTATTACGAATTATTGTTTAGAAACGTTTTTTGAATGTGACAGAATGTAGCTAGCGTCTTATAAAAAAATGATGTTTTGTATCTTGTATGACGACATGCAGCAAAAGCCTTGCTAGGTTAATGATACTTTATTTGTATATTTGGCCATGATGTACTATCCTGTCTGATGGTGCATATAATAAATCCCTTGCTACTAATGGAAAAATGTAGATGGTTTCGTCTCTAAGACTATATGTCTAAGTTACCAAATGGTTTACATCCAATAGCTGATGATTACTGTGCTATAGTGGTGTCGTTAAACAAAACAAACTTCTTTGTACATGACAAATATTAAAAGCTGAATATTCACTATGCATGTTGGACGGAACGTTGCCAGGTGATGCACAGTCCGTCTATGATCGATCCCCATCATTGAGCTATTTTTTGTTTCAACCAGTGCTCCACAACTGGTGTAACAATTTTTTTTAAATTATTTAACAACGCCACTAGAGCACATTGATTTTTTATCTTATCATCGGCTATTGGACGCCAAACATGGTCATTCAGACACTGTTATTTTTAGAGAAAACCCGCTGTCGCCACATATGCTACTCTTTTACAACAGGCAGCAAGGGATCTTTTATTTGTGTTTTCCACAGGCAGGATAGCACAAACCATGGCCTTTGTTGAACCAGTTATGAATCACTGGTCAGTGCAAGTGGTTTTACACCTACCCATTGAGCCTTGCAGAGCACTCACTCGGGGTTTGGAGTCGATATCTGGATTAACTGGTGTAATAAAGGCCGTGATATGTGCTATCCTGTCTGGGATGCTGCATATTGCGTGACAGCAGTAGGTTTCCTCACTATCTCAAATCTTTCATTCTCTGTGTCTGACTCCATATAACAATAATTAAAATGTGTTGAGTGTGGTCAAATAAAATATTTCTTCTGTCAATGTATGTATTCCGTATATCATATCTGAGACCTTTCAAAAAAAGGTATTCAAAAGCTTATTACTTTAGGAAAGAAAGAAATGTTTTATTTAACGACGCACTCAACACATTTTATTTACGGTTATATGGCGTCAGACATATGGTTAAGGACCACACAGATTTTGAGAGGAAACACGCTGTCGCCACTACATGAGCTACTCTTCCGATTAGCAGCAAGGGAGCTTTTATTTGTGCTTCCCACAGGCAGGATAGCACAAACCATGGCCTTTGTTGAACCAGTTATGGATCACTGGTCGGTGCAAGTGGTTTACACCTACCCATTGAGTCTTGTGAAGCACTCGCTCGGGGTTTGGAGTCGGGGGGGGGGGGGGTATCTGGATTAAAAATCCCATGCCTCAACTGGGATCTGAACCCAGTACCTACCAGCTTGTAGACCGATGGCCTACCACAATGCCACCGAGGCCGGTATATTACTTTAGGAATTATTTTGGTTTAAATTTCCAAAAACTACATATTTCATGCAAGACTATTATCTTCAATAGCATCATTTGTTTTGTTTTTAATTGGAGGGTATTGGGTTTTTTTTGTTGGGTGAGGGGATTGGGGTTATGGTTTTTGTTTATTTTTTAAAAATAATTTGAAGATCTATGTAAACTATTAATAAGAATGGTAAAATATAATCACTGTGAACGTGTCTGGAGCTGTAATATCTGTGATGTACAGTTTACAATCTGTGAAATATTAGTCGCACTTTCTTGTGTTTGTACTGTTCACGTATCCAGTTACACACGTATTTGATTTCGCAGAACTATTTGGTTTCATAGAACGTGCATCCAGTAGAGTAGATATGTAGCTAGTTGGCACCAGTCTGTACTATCAGTCCTGTGGTGGTGTTCATGTCACTATGCTGTCCTATGGTCTACACACACCACCGCCATTGCTGTTGCTAGATTTGTACTCACGTTTCAGTGTCAATGGTAGACCAATCCTGAATCAAAATACACTGAGGTACGTGAAAACAAAACCTTTTTTTTTTTATCAGTTTGAGTAAACAAACAAGTTTTAAAACTTTACTGGCTGATATAGTTATAAATATGTAGTGTTAACAGATTTGTATTTTAAAGCAATAATTGTTAGATTTAAATTGATTTATCTATATACATAGAGTATAACTAGTTAATGACGTAAGATATTGGCTTTATCCTGTGAAGGCAAGAATGGAAAATTCTGCAAGGCTTGCCGAGTGGAATTTCTCATTCAGCCTGAACAGGATAAAGCAGATATTCTACATCATTAACTAGTTATTATCTTTATCCTGCAGACCATAAAAATTAAGGGGGAAATCTTTTATTTCTGTTATTTCATCTACACTATACGATGACCTAGAGGTCAAATGAGCAATTTTGTAATGTAGCTATGTGTGTGACCTCTCACATGTGTGACGTCAAAAGTGATATCCTGCTACTATATGGATATGACTTTGCTTTATTCGTCGTCATATTCTGTCAATAGAATCGGTGGTTGATAAACTGTCGCCTCTTAAGTATTTAGCTACCATGAACAAGTTCAGGAAGACTTAACAGAATTCAAGCCGCGTGGATAACCAGTCAGTTGTGCTTTTGGTAGTTAAGATACCATACAAACCTTATTATCCAAAGGGGTAAACATTTTATTTTTTACCAACATTCCAATTGAAAAGTGACTGAAAAAAATGTGGGTTGGATCAGTAGAGCAATTGCCTGAGGTGATTGGGTCGAATGATCAAATCTCGTTGGGGGTACCTATTCTCTGGATTTTCCCTCCATCCCAACGAGTGGTCCATGGCTGGTTCATGTAAAAGATATCTTGCCGCTTGTAGTAAAATGTCAAGATGACCAATTGTTTGATATCCAATGTGCTCCAGTGGTGTTATTAAACAAAACAAACTTAACTTTTTAACGTTTAAAAAAAAAAGTTATTGGGGATAGCATGTACTATTTCTTTAAGGATACTGATGTTCTAAACAAACCATAATATTGGTAATACCTTATTTGGTAAATAACACAAAAGCAACACATTTGTATAGAGAATAACTAGTTAATGACGTGAGATATCTGCTTTATCCGGTGAAGGTAAGAATGGGAAATTTGGCCTGAACGGAATAAAGCAGCAGATATCCAATGTCAGTAACTAGTTATTTTTATCCTGCAGACCATAACAATTAAGGGGAAAAGCCATTATTTCTGTTATTTCTGCCACATTGTACGATGATCTAGAGGTTGAATGAACAATTTTGTAATGTAGGCTATGCGTATGACATTATATGAGTGACCTCAAAAAGTCGTAATCTGCTAGTATACATTTATGACTTTGCTTTCATCGGTCATCATAATCTGTTAGTAGAAACAGAGGTTGCAGGATAAATTAAAATAACAAAGGGACAACCAGGTCACTGGCATTTTAATTGTATTGACACAATCTGATAATTATACAGATTAATTATTGACAGCATTTTTTTTTTTTTTTAGAAAAGCTAGTTCTAGTTTTATCAATTGGATATCGGCTGTGTGAGAAAAACCAGTGATGTGCCCTTTTCATTGGTTAATTGGTCTTGTTTAGGAGGTAAATGGTCATTGCTACCTGTTGATTATGTTACTTTGTAAGCAAGATAAATGTTATGTCATATATCTACTACTTTTCATGAAACTGGCCTCGGTGGCGTCGTGGTTAGGCCATTGGTCAACAGGCTGGTAGGTACTGGGTTCGGATCCCAGTCGAGGCATGGGATGTTTAATCCAGATACCGACTCCAAAACATGAGTGAGTGCTCCACAAGGCTCAATGGGTAGGTGTAAACCACTTGCACCAACCAGTGATCCATAACTGGTTCAACAAAGGCCATGGTTTGTGCTATCCTGCGGGTTCCCTCTCGAACTCTGTGTGGTCCTTAACCATATGTCTGACACCATATAACCGTAAATAAAATGTGTTGAGTGCATCGTTAAATAAAACAAACCTAAACAAACATTGTAAAATGTAGAGGTGGGATTTACACATGTAGCTCAGTCTGTTTAATGATCGCTTGAGGTGCTTGCGTTGCAGGATCAAACCACCTCAGTGGATCCATTTAACTGATTGTGCTTTTTCTTGTTCCAACCAGTCAGCTGGTCAAAGGCTGTGGTATGTGCTTTCCTGTCTGTGGAAAAGTGTATATTAAAGATCCCTTGCTGCATTAGGAAACATGTAGCGGGTTTTCTCTGATGACAATGAGTCAGAATTACCAAATGTTTGACATCCAATAGCTGATGATTAATTAATCAGTGTGCTCTAGTCATTTTGTTAAACAGAACATTTTTTTTGTCTAATGTAATTGGTGACATCACAGTACAAAAATAATATGGAGTGAATTTTATAATAATTATACAAACATTTTAAGACTGATTGAACTTGAAAATACTTCTGGCAGTCGTCCTTTTGTCAAATAAACTGTACAAAAGAAATTGTCCCAGAAACTATTAATTACATGAGCCTCTTTCCATGTATTTGAAAATCCCTTTAAGTTTGTTTGTTTTGTTCATTGATTCATCATTGGCTATTGGATGTCAAGCATTTGGTAAATTTGACATATCGTCTTAGAGAGGAAACCTGCTACATTTTTCCATTAGTAGCAAGGGATCTATTCTATGCACCATATACCACAACATTTGACATACCAATTGTGGTGCACTGGTTGTGCCTTCAAATAGACATATTGACAAAATACCATAACTTAATGTTAACATTTTGTTCTGCAGATGGATGACATAATTCCATCAGTGTTGAGTGGGCGACAGCTAAACTCCACCCTGTTACTGCAGTCACTGATAGTCCCGGACGAACCCATCGCCCAGCGCTACATTGGACTGGCCATCCTGCACATCCTGCTGGGTCTGTGGATCTGCCTCTCGAACCTGAGCCAGGTGGTCACCATCCTGATGGACAGACAGCTGAGGAGGACTCCAAGAAACCTGCTCATGGTGAATGTCTCCGTCTCGGAGCTCATCATCGGGGTGTTCAGCTGTCCCTTGTACACCGACAGTCTCCTGCATGGGATGTGGAGGCACTCGGCCAGCGCCTGCATCTCCTACGAAGCCATCTTCTATCTGCAAGCCGGGATCTCGCTTCTTGCCGTCCTGATGGTCAGCGTGGAACGTTTCTACTACATTCTGTCTCCAAAGATGTTGGAAGGATCGGGGAATGGGATATTCTCAGGGATCCTGATCTTCCTTCCATGGGGCATCGGCTTAAGCCTCATCCTGCCCATGTACATGGAAGGGGCAGACGTGTTCAACGTCAGGTTTGAAGGCGACGTCTGCATCATTCTCTGGAAGAAGCAATTTCAGATCGTCACCTGCTTCACCAGTTTCTTCGGACCTTCTTTCCTCGTCCTCACCATGATGGTTGCCGTCATTGTTCTTTTCTTCATCTTCAGCGTCACGGCCAAGATCCGCTGTGTGGACATGCACTTTGATGACAAGTCGGGGAAAGAAGCACTGTTCGCCGTCTGTATGTCCAGCTGTTTCTCGGTGTGTCTTCCATTCCCACTGTATATCTGTCTGCTGATGCACCTGTTCTGCACACAGGAGGAGTGCATTGCTTCAGAAGCTGTTTGGGGAGCAGTCATGATTCTGGCCATGATCAAATCGGGAGTTATGCCCCTAGTTTGGCTGGTGTATGCGGACGTGAGGCAGGCTTACAGATCTGTGTTGGCACGGCGATGGAGGGCACCCCGTCACAGATCTAACAGCTTCATGCTTTACGATGAGGTTTCGTCACAGTCAACAGTGATGACACAGATCTGAAAAAAAACCCACCCAGTAATGATAGACATTAAGCAGTTATTTTGTTTTTAAATTCTTGGTATATAAGAATTTAATGTCAAACCTTATCAAAGTTAAAGTTTGTTTTGTTTAACACCACCAGAGCACATTGATTAATTAACCATTCTGATTAATTCTGATGTAGTCTTCAGAGGAAATCTGCTACATATTTCCATTAGTAGCAAGGGATGTTGATATGCACTTTCCCACAGAGGACAGCACATACCATGGCCTTTGATATACCAGCCAAGGGGCACTGGTTAGGATGGTGGGGAGGGAACACAGTGGTTCCACCAAGGATGTTCAATCTTACAACTCGAGCACCTTAGGCAACTGCTCTACAGATTCGGTTCCAGTTAACTTTATTGTAAGAAAATTAAGGAAATGGTTTATTTAATGACGCACTCAACAAGGTTATATGACGTCGGACATATGGTAAAGAATCACCTATATACTGAGGGAGGAAACCCACTGTCGTCACTTCATGGGCTACTCTTTTCGATTAGCAGCAAGGGATCTTTAATATGCACCATCCCATAGACAGGATAGCACATACCACGGCCTTTGATGTACCAGTCGTGGTGCACTGGCTGGAGCGAGAAGTTTATTATATGTCCTTGATTTTTCAAGGTTCAGGCATTTCCATCTCGTGGCTTGCCCAAGACTAAAAATGTATTGGTGATCATGTCCAGGACAGAAATGGGTTTGCTGGTGGTGGAATGGAATGGTTGAAATGTGGAACAGATTTTGAGATATTTACAAATAAAATATGTAGAGGTCAAAAGAAAGATTTTGACATTTTCTTTTAGCAATTTATATGAATAACAATGTTAATACAAAGTGTAGCATTTACACCAATTGTTGAATATCTGTGTAACATTACAATGTTTGTGTCTTGGTACTTTAAAATGTCTGTGTCTTTGTAATTTAAAAGAAACATTTTGACATTTTCTTTTAGCAATTTATGTAAACTAGCAATGTTAATACAAAGTGTAGCATAATTCACACCAGTTGTTGAATGTTTGTATAACATTACAATGTCTGTGTCTTGGTACTTTAAAATATCACCGGTTTCTATCCAAGCATCATAAGTGTTAAATTTCATGTGCGTTATATTATATCTTTGGTAATATAGATTACAATCTCCAGTATGCATACACGTTTACGAGAGATGTGTTGGCACTTTATGATTCGCTCATATACATAAATCACCCATACGGGAACAAATATGAATTCTGAAAGGTTAACTTTATGATAAAAGTGTTAACTACGAGCTATACAGTGTAAATTTATTTTACTTTGTAGTCCAATAATAAATAAAAAATGTTATTCCTAAGCATTGCAAACCGTCTTGCAGAATATATATGCTAAATGTTCCAAACTTTATTGAAAAACAAGGATAATTTATTGTCGGTCATATGTGACATTGTTTTTATCATTTTCAATCTGTCAGGGGTGGGAATTGGTGAACTGTAAAAAAGAGGAAATCTAGAGGGGTCCCGGAATTTTTTGAAATCCTAGGTTAAAATCTGTGCCATCTGACACATTTTGAAGGAAAGGACGATTAAAATGCAAAGAAACGCAATGTTCCATGAGAGGAAAACAGCTGATCCGAGGAGAATTCCCACCCCTGATATGTACATTAGACAGGAGATGAGGAAAATCACACAAATTAGGCCACTGTTTAAGGGAGTTAACCCATGTATGGTCCTGTTTCTCTATAGGTAGTACTAAACCAAATAACTTCCAGCTGGGTCAAAGTTCAAGGTGCACCGAACATTTGATAGAGAACTTAACACCACAAATCCTGTGATTGGTGATAAATGCGAGTGTTGGTTATAAAAAAAATTACTTTCATCTTGGCAAAACATGTATGCAATTTTATTTCATTTAGTATCACTGTGTCAAGTGGCCTTGTACTTGAAAAATGTATGGGGTAGGGTACTTGTAAAAAAAAAGTGCTTGTTATCTCTGAAATGAGCAGCTTCACCCCCAATTTTTTCTCATTCACTTTAAGGGTGAGGGGTGGTAGTATTTATATCTGGTGTTTCTATCAATTGATACGCTGCAGGTAGGAGTTTTAGCTATATATGTTACTATTGTCATCTATGGGATTTGATTTGGTGGTATATATCTTATAGTCAAAAAGCAATTTTAGTGCAGGATTTTCAATAATTTTTATATAAAATAAAAATAACCTTTAGTGGAAGTAAAAATGTACATAATGTCATCTGATATTTTACTACAACTTGGCAAAACCTTTTTTCTGGTTTTAATTCCATTATAAATTATGTTTAAGTTAAATTTGAAACATGTTTATAAAATGATTTAACTTTCTTTTTTTTTTTCAAAGCCATATACTGTTTGGTCCTACTAAAACCTGAACAGTGCTTCTTTTTTTCCTTTCTTTAAAGTGACATTTTTACTTGTGAATTGTTTTGCTGTGACAACAATTTAATATATTGAGGACTGATTTTTGCATTACAAAAGTGCAACTTTGAGCTTTGATGTGTATTAATTCTGTTACTATATCTAAAGAATTACCAAAAAACTACAGAACAAAGGAAATGAACATAATTCATAAAAATTGGGAAGAGTGACACATTTCTAACAATGATTGATCATGTTCACACACATCAATAACATTATAAACATTGCACACGAATTCTTTATTACAAACACTTGCGTTAAACACAACCTATAGATTATAGCGAGCACCATGTGTCAACAGATCGTAGGAGAAAAAAGAAACCCACAAAAGTTGCCTTCATATTGGATTAGACGGATCAATTACCGACACTTTGTTGCTATATAATAAGAAATCTTCGAGGAGTCATTACACATCTTGCAGCAGACTTTTGTGAATCCCTCGCCTTGGTAATCTAATAAAACACTTCTTACAGCCGCTAACAAAAATGGATTATTCTTGATACGTACAATTGGATGGAGACTAATGTTAATATTTATCTAATCGAGTTGAGTCAATAGGAGAACAGTTTACTGGGTGTCTGGAGAGACCAGTTCATCATGGGTCCGTCTTTGTTCGGCCATAGATCACACCGCCATGTTCAGTCAATAAAAACAATTTTCAGCTACCAGTTGTTTTATGCTTGATTTTTTTTTTTTTTTTTTTTTTTTTTTTTTTGCACAAATGTTTTCGTTATTCTTAGAGTCACGGATTTAGTTCAATAGTCAACTCTTTTTCTTTTTTTTCTTTTCTTTTTTAATGTGCTAGAGGTCAATCATAGATCACACTGTCATGTTCAGTCAATAAAAACAGTTTCCAACTACCGTTTTTTTTATGCTTTTTTTTTTTTTCTTTGCACAAATGTTTTCATAAGAGTCCAGGATTTAGTGCAATGGTCAAGTCATTCTTCAACGCGCTAGAGGTCAACCATACCATGTTCAGTCAATAAAAACAGTTTCCAACTACGGGGTACCTTTTTTGTTATGCTTGATTTTTTGATTTTTTTTGCACAAATGTTTTTGTTATTCTTAGAGTCAAAGATTTAGTTCAATGGTCAACTCTTTTTTATTTTATTTTTAAATGTGCTAGAGGTCAACCATAGATCACACTGCCATGTGTTCAGTCATTAAAAACAATTGAATAACTGAGTGGAGGGGTGTCCTTTTCTTCTTTTTTTCTTTTTTTTATACAGATGTTTTCTTTATTCTTAAAGTATTTTATTGTTTATATATAAATACTATATAGGTACTACATGTAAGCAGCCTCTGTGATGTAGTGGTTAAGCCATCAGACATAAGGCTTGTAGGTACTGGCTTTGCAGCCCGGTACCGGCTCCCACCCAGAGCGAGTTTTAATGGCTCGATGGGTAGGTGTAAGACCACTACACCCTCAACTCTCACTAACCACTAACAACTAACCCACTGTCCTCGACAGACAGCCCAATCCCAGATAGCTGAGGTGTGTGCCTAGGACAGCGTGCTTGAACCTCAATTGGATATAAGCACTAAAATAAGTTGGAATGAATGAATGAATGACCTATGTATATAAATTTCCAAAAGATACACTTTCATGATTTTGTTTTTAAACTGCATTTTCATATTTCTTTGTAGATCTTTAATTCAGTTGCAAGATTTCTGTTCTTATGCATTTACTGTAGTATTTAAAGTTGGGTATTGTAAGCAAATAGTAAAGCAAATCGGTCAATAAGGATTAACTACAAATGTATGCACCAGGATCTTTGCACTTGAATGACTTCCACTGTGAATTAAATAAGAAATTCCAACTTGAGGAATAAAGATAAAGTTTTGTTTAATTTAACATCTAGAGTACATTGATTTCTTAATCATTGGCTATTGGATGTCAAACATTTGATCATTTTGACATACAAACAGGAGAGCACATACCACAGCCTTTGATATACATGTACCATGGGGCATTGGATGGGGTAGAGGGAAAACTCGATCTGAGAATGGGTCCATTGAGTGGGTTTCATCCTACGACCAAAGCACCTCATGTAAGCAAGATATTGCAACTGAGAAATTCATCTTGTCTCTTGAGTAAGTTAAAGGTGCTATGTCAAAGTGACAATAGTTAGAGTCCCTGCCAAAAATAATAAATGTTTGCTTTGAAAGAAAGTTTATAGTGATGTCACTATTTTCTGCATACACATTCAACACACTTAAGTTTGCTCAGAATTCTGTGCATTGAGCTAACAAAAGAAATAAAGATGGAATGTGAATGAATGAATGTTTAACGACACCCCAGCACGAAAAATACATCGGCTATTGGGTGTCAAACTATGGTAATGGAAATAAATAAGGTGATGATCAACATCGACAGAAAAATTCAAGATATAAATAAAAACAGTGTAAAGAACTGCAAAATACAAATACAAATATCATAGAGAGATACTGACTTTTACTCTAAACTTCAATGTGTGCTGTATTGGCCATTCTCAAAGAGAATGTTACACCCCTGCACCACGGTGAGGTTACAGCACGTGCAGGGGAAATAAAGATGGTGGCCATGTTGTATTTAGCCAAAAGGTATTCGGGAAAATCCTCTTTGCCGTCCAATGCAAGACTTATTATTATTATAATTCTAAACTTATTATTATTCTAGAGTTAATTATAGAAAGATTATGTGTGGGATCGATTAAATTGTAGTTACATTATTTATTACAAATAAATGTGAAAATAACGAAATGTTGTAGTTTCAACTTTGATATAGGACCTTTAAGTTTAGCGTAACCATTATTTATTCCATCATTCTTTAAGAAACGACAACTGAACAAGCTGAGTGACGTCTTTTTATTTATTTCATAAATGATGGTGGTGGTTGTGTGGGGTTTTTGGGTATGTTTTTTTTCTGTAGGTTTTTAACAGATTTATTACAGAACATCATCAATAAACACACTGCAAGAAAAACCCAAACAAACAATCCATAGTTTGCGATATTTTACCAGTGAAAATAATACCCTGGAGATGTGGCTTACTTGGAAGCGACTGCACACACAAGACTACAGTCTACACGTCTTCTTGGTTGTACAGACTAATTCCTCAGCACTTCCAATTACTCCATGTAGACGGTTCATGTGGGATGCATTGCCAGAAAGCCGGTAAACAAGCATGTGGTCATTTCACACTCATTGCCATAAATTACCCCTGGACTTTCTCTTTTCCTCGAGCTATAACTTGACAACAAAAAGGGTGTTAGCAATCCCCCGACTGCTGTGTTTACGAGATTACTAGAGAATTATCTCTACATGTACCTAACATATGAGACTTGTTTGTATGGAGTGGGCTGTTAGTCGGTGATTAGGTGATGCTTGTAATGTAGAAGAGTCATCGTGGATCCCATGGGGGTGGAATGTAACTCAGTTGTAGAGCAATTTCCTGAGGTGCGATAGCTCGCAGGATCGATTGCTCTCATTGGACTCTAGGTGTTTTTTTGTTGTCATTCCACCAAGTGTCTCATAAGTGGTACATTAATTACAAGCTGTTCAACCCCATACATATTCTGGTACATTTGTACTATACACTGTCTTGAACTATAATATAGCAATTAAATTTTAGATCCTGGAGTGGGATGTAGCCCAGTGGTAAAGCGCTCGCTTGATGCGCTGTCTGTTTGGGATTAATCCCCATTGGTGGGCCCATTGGGCTATTTCTCGTTCCAACCATTGCTCCATGACTGGTATATCAAAGGCCATGGTATGTGCTGTCCTGTCTGTGGGATGGTGCACATAAAAGATCCTTGCTACTAATGGAAAAATTTAGTGGTTTGTTTTCTCTTAAGACTAAATATCAAAATTACCAAATGTTTGACATCCAATAGCTGATGATTCATAAATCAATGTGCTCTAGTGGTGTCGTTAAACAAAACAAACCTTCTTTTTACATCCTCTATGGCCAAGCACCATTTGAAACCTTTGTGATATGCTGGTCTAAAATGAGATGAAATAAATTGTATACATCTTAGTCTAGAAATCAAAGGAAGGAAAACTTTGAAACGTACAATATTTCATCCACGATAGTGGAGATGTTTAAAAATAGACCCTTGATGTCATGGTCCTTCTTTGATGCCACTAGTTTAGGGACATCTTGCGTGTAGAATGTCAGCACTCACGTATCTCTTGGGCAATTGGCCGGCCTTACAAAATCAATGTTGATTGTTTTTATAACTATAGGCCCAGTATTTTGGAACGCAATAAAAACCAGATTCCTCTGTTGTATATATATATTTTTTAAATAAGAAAAAGAAGAAATTGATATTGAAGAATAGTGTGTCACAAAACAAGTACAAGTACATACATGTATATCAGTTGTCAACAGAGATGAGTGTCTTCTGACTTTCTAAGCATCTGTACAATGTTCCCAGTGTTTTTTGCTGTTTGTCCAAAATGTTTCATTTTAATTCTTTGTCCAAAACTTACAATATGGTATCATCTAATGTGTTGCACTCATTGTGAAACCCTGTCCCTAGGGCCATTCCTAGTATCTGACCACCACTATTAAAATTTCTGGATTTTATTATTTAAAAAATAATAATTTCATAACCCACTTTACCTCTTTGTAAGTAGTCATTAATAAGTGATTAATAAATCAACGAACGTTTTTTTTTGCTGTAAATAGCCAGTATGGTAATAGTGAATTTCGTATTTGTCTTTCCCGACCAAACTGTTGAAATAACGACATGTTAGACACCAGACAGCCGAAGTCTGCAATGTGTTCTTCCTGCAGGTGATGTTATGTATGATATAACATAAAAAACCAACATGAGGGTCTTAACAGTCTGATCACTGTGTAAGTGTTACAACACTATAAAGCACTGTTATTTTCCAACCTGCTAACACATGCCGTTACTACAGTCTTAACATGTAGTTAAATACTTGACTGTTGGGAGGAAAGAAATGTTTTTAATGACTACCCTTCACATTGTTTAACCACTAGCTGTCTAATATGGTAACTATGGCAATTATGGACAGATTGAGGATTTTTCAGAGATGTGCAATTTAATCATTAAAAGAAACATCAGATTTTTTTGTAAGGGAAATGAGTGTAAGTATCAGAGGCCTTTTTAACCCATAAAAACCTACCTGTAGTATAAAAAACTCAATTATGTTGTACAAAAAAACACGTTGTTTTTTTCTTCTTTTTGTTTCGTTTAGCTTAATGTCTAAAGCCTAAAAGCAAAACATGCTTCGTAAAAATCCATCTGTCAGCACCACAATTGTTTTCTCTCAATCCTTTGTTGTCTATCTTTTTTTCATCTTACTTTAGGATAGTGCATTAATTTAATACATCAATAATATACTTTTTTTAAAGGTTTTTTTTTTTTTTTTTAATAATTTTATTGATATATATTATGTGAACTTGTTTATGTCATCAAAAAACATATCCTGCCACTTGAGTAACAGCAAAATGAGTTGGCACTCTGACATAAGGGTGTCTAAGTGAAAAAAAATTGTGGTCTACCTATGTTGATTTTTGGCAAGGTAGTTGTTAAGAGACAGTACTACCAAAAACTAGTGGACTTGTATTTTTCACAGAATATATTCTGACATACAAATTGTATTGAATTGCATGGCATGAATGAATGAATGTTTAATGACACCCCAGCACAAAAATACACTTCAGTTATTGGGTGTCAAACAAAGGTAAGTACATTGTATATGAATAGATTTAAAAAAAATGTAAAAACTTGTACAATTATGTAAAAATAAAATTTAAAAATGTAAAGAGTTGCATGTGGGTAAAAGCACAACAATACAAATATCAAGATAAGGAGTAATTAATGATAGTGAGCACATTGATTTATCATTGGCTATTGGATGTCAAACATTTGTGGATGTCAAACATTTGATTATTCAGACATAAAGTCTTGAAGAGGAACCCGCTACATTTTTTAGCAAGAAATCTTTTATATCCATCATCCATCATCCCACAGACAGGACAACACATATAATGGCCATTGAAATACCAGTTATGGTGCGAGAAGTAGCCCAGTAGGCACACTGACGGGGCATCAATCCTAGAATTACTCATGCTGGACTAGCCCCCGCTCGAAATATTTCATGGTCAACCTATGTTGATTTTTGGCATGGTAGTTGTCAAGGGAGAGTACTACCAAAACTTAGCAGCCATGTAGCCCTCTGTGTATTGTATTTATAACAGAATATATTCTGACATACAAATTGGATTGAATGGTGGTGTGCGACCTTATTTAAGGAAGGAAGGAAATGTTTTATTTAACAACGCACTCAACACATTTTTATTTATGGATATATGGCATCAGACATGTGGTTAAGGACCACACAGATATTGAGAGAGGAAACACGCTGTCACCACTTCATGGTCAACTCTTTTCGATTAGCAGTAAGGGATCTTTTATATGCACCATCCCACAGACAGGATAGTACATACACTGTACCACTGCCTTTGATATGTAAGGCTGGAATGAGAAATAGCCCAATGGGCCCACTGATGGGAGCAACCTTATTTAAATGCATAGTAAATAGAATAACATTAAAAGCATGCAGTGATATCTGATATGACCAGTTCTCTATGTTACTCCCAATTTGAACTGCATCACAATGTGATCAGTACAGACACTGAACCCAGGCCCTAAATAAACCTGACAAATTGCCCGTGTCGTCACCCAATCACAAACAAATGCCATAAAGCATCATTAGTGAAAGCAAGGCAATATTAGGAAGAAATAAATTAATAAACAATTGTGGCTTCTGTGATTGCTGGCTATAAACAATACAAGCTCTCCCAATCATCGCTCACTAGTCCTGATCCTCCTTAATTCTGAAGCAACTTCACTTTCTTATCATCAACGTGTCACAGATGAAAGGAAAATCAATGCGACTATGCACATTTTTGACATATTTATACGACATGTCTTGTGTTTTATTGTGCTAGTCATCGTCACTGTTAATCACTTCCAAACATGTTCCACTTGTACAAGCTTAGGAGCTCAACAGTATCATTTTGTTCTTGAATCCTAACTAACTGAGCAATTAAATGAATGTGAATAATGCATTATGGGTGATTGCCCTCACAAAATAATGTCTACAGTGATCCAATAGAATTATAGTCTGTCGTGTGCAGAACAAGTGGCAATATTTGTCAGAAATTAGACACAGGATGGATGAACTTTATGTGAAAATGGGTTTGAGTTTAGAAAATAATTGAGTAATTAGTAAGTAAGTAAGTAAGTAAATAAATTAAAAAGAAAAATTAATTAAAGGGACAGTCAACTCAAGCAAGAGCCTGTGTTGGAATCCAGACCACCAACACATACCAACACTTTAACAAATGAAAAACGCATAATGGGGACTACATGTCATTTTGTTTTGTTTTTGTGACGTCCGGTGGTATAGCTTGGGGCGAAGTGACGTCAGCTCTGTCCATCTCCTCCATGCACAGTGTAAACAAACACTTCATCAACCTGACTTGTTAAACAACATAATGGCCCGATCACACTGACCCGAATGCCATTCCATTTGTTTTCCGAATAGGAATTTGGGTGTTTGGGGAGCGAACGGATCATATTCGGGAAGCATTCGGTGTGTTCTAGGAGCATACTAGCTGTACGGCTCCATATGGATGCATATGGAACGGCATTCGGTAGCTCAAAAAATTTGTTGTGCATGTTCAAAATAATTTTCATCGACCATCCGAATGTGGCGTCCATGTGTATTCGGGAAATATTCGGGAAGCATTCTAGGAGCATACGGCATGTACGGAAAACGTTCAGGAAGCATGCGTCTAGTTCTTGGTGCATTCGAAATGAAAATTGGAGGTGCTGGGTTCCGTATGCTTTCTGAACACCCCGAATGGACCTAGAACATGACGAATGCTTTCTGAATGTTTTCAGTATCCTTTCCGGATTTTTTTCCATTTATGCCGCCGAATGTATAACGAATAGCCAGAACCCTTCCAGTTTTCTTTCAGAACATTTTCCGAACTGCTTGTACACTTCCAGAATGCACAGTATGTTCCGTATGCTTTCCGAACACCCCGAATGGACATAGAACATGACGAACCCTTTCCGAACGCTTTCTGAACCCTTGCGGAAAGCATGCGGAAAGAGTTCGGTCCATCATTCTAGGTCGATTCGCCGTGTTCGGAAAGCATACGGAAAGCGTTCGGAAAGGAAACCTTTCGAAGTCAACATGCGGGAAGTATTCGGTCTATTCTGAAAGCATTCTGAAACCATACTGAAAACATTCGGAAAACAAACGGAAAGCATTCGGTGATACATTGGGGAAAACACATTCGGAGGGACATTCGGCCAGTTTAAAAAATCACACCACTTTTGTATACGGAAAACAAACAGAAGCTCATTCGGGCCAGTGTGATCGCCCCATAAATGATTTGATAGTATAATAAACTATTTAACTAAATATATTTCAATTTGCATCAATAGAACGAAATGGAGTTACAGTATTTTTCTCTTTTAAAAAATCCAAAGAAGAAATGCATATTATTAGGTCTATTGGTAGGGTACATTCGAGCAAAAATGACCACTCACGATACCCAAGTGATAATTTTCTTTTCTTTGGGACTACGTAATTGGTCAGTTTTGTGATTTTAGATGGGAAAGTCTACTTAAGAGTTTTACAAAATTACTTACAGTAATAAAGCAGGAAAGCTGATAATGTCCATTACGATTTGAGGGGTGTCAGCGCGGTTATCAGTTATGTTTTGTTTCTTCAGTTCGAAGACTAATTCCTGATGTGACACATTAGGTAATACGTAATCACCAGCTCACAAGAGGGCGTATTCACTGAGATGGTACAAAATGGCTGTGCCCGTTATCTATAATAGCCATCACATTTAACTGTTTCATTAATTAACTATTCGATTATACTTGTTGATATTAATGTGCATTATGTATCATTGACTATGCATACCAGGCCAAATGCCTTAATTGTTCCTTCCTTTAAGATAATGAGAATGATAGGCAGAGGGTGATAGATGAGAAACATGAATGAAAGTGTGAGCCAGCTTAGACGGGATTTGAACCATTGTCGTCAGCTTGATTGTCCAGCAGCTTATATACACAAGACCATGGTGCTCACTGCATGACCTGAACATGTTAAAAAATCTCAGAACCTATGCTTGTGGTGATTAGTCATGGACAAAACAAAACTTTTCCAGATATGTCTGTATTAAAATTCAATAGTTATAAAAATTAATTATATTACTACATGTATTTTTGGTACATGAAAAAACCCGAATTGTAAAACAATTATTTTTATTATTTCAAAGCATAACTTATTTGTTCTTTTAAATTATCTACAAAACTCCTATAAATCTGACAGCAGAGGTACAGAGATTAGCATACAAAGTCTAACAGCATCAAATGAAACATAAAAAGAAAAAATATAGTAAAACGTGTGACAAAAGCCCGTAGATTACTGGAACCGCTAGTCCAGGTAAGTCTGATATTGATGTGCATGTAGTCGCTTGAGTCGTAATGACACAACTAGTAAATGGCTAAGTGCACATGGATTAGTTTGTCGATATGTGAGTAAGCTGCAGTAAAAGTTTTATTCCAGGAAAACATTGAATCATACTTCAATATCTCTCTTGTCAGGCTTTCAGAAACATCGCTCAAATCAATTCAACGTTCTGACTCAAATCTTATATACAGTCAAACCTGTTTATTAAGTTTGTTTGTTTTGTTTAACGACGCCACTAAAGCACATTGATTTATTAATTGTTGGCTATTGCATGTCAAACATGTGGTAATCATGACATATGACAGAGGAAATCTGCTATATTTTTCCATTAGTAGCGTACATACCACAGTATACCAGTCGTGGTGCACTGGCTGCAACGAAAAATAGCCCAATGGGCCCACCAACAGGTATTGACCCAGACTGACCACGCATTAGCCAAGCACTTTACAAATGGGCCACATCCCACACCCCTGGTTATAAAATGCACCTTTTATAGCGAAGACAATTATACATATAAATGCCTTTGTATATAGCAACCACCTGCCTGATAGGTACAGTGTGGACTGGATATTTTAGAGGTGGATCTAGGGGGCCCCAGGGGCCTTCAATCCCCCCCCCCCTAAATTTTGTGATAGTTATAATTTTATTATATATTAATTTTCATTTTTTTTACAATCCCCTTCCAAACCTTCCACAAAGTTCCCTTGGCATTCCACCTCATGTCACTGCCCCCCCCCCCCTCCTCCTCCCCCATCCCTAAATGGATTTTCTAGATCCGCCACTGTATTTTCTTGTACATGTACAATTACATTAATACATACAGCATCCATCTTGAAATAGACATAGGTTTTGACTTGGGAGTAGGGGCCTGATGATTGATCGTGGTTCACAATATTTGCAATTTTATGCCCATGGCTTGATGCACCATTTATTAATTTGTATAACTGGTACTGCAATTTTTTTAATTTATTTTTTTAAATGGTAAATCAGTGTTTCCCCAATGATGTGTTGATTTCATGTTCCTTTTTTGTGTTTTTATTTATTATCATCCTCTCAGCTATTCTCCTTAGCATGGACACTTCAATTATTTGGTGAGCCAACTGTTAAAAAACCCAAAAAAAACCCTCCCATCCCCTCCCCCCTACCTCCAATGTAGGCATTGTCCACAAATCCTATTGCCATACATAATATACACCACACACTGTAATAGTTTCATTTTGATAATGCTATATTCTAAATTCCATTTACCATTATGTCACTTGGACAAAAAATCCATTTACAAGTAATAATAGGGTTGGTTGAACTTTTTATTCACAGATTTAATGTAATTATTTGACGGTGATTGTATTTTTAGAAGTATTTCGGTATTGCCGAGATTCAATGTCAAAATATTTTATGAATTATTTTTTCAACTCCTCATGAAAGGTTCTTTAGATGGCCTTTTCCGACAGCTTTACCTGTATGTAACAACATTTATTTTTTCTTTACAAATGTAGCAGTGCTGTCACAGTGCAATTTACCATTTAAATCCCAATTGATTTTTTAGACATTACCAATTCTTCAGTTCCATACGGTTCATTTCCATACACTGCAATGTCAGCATGCTTCCGACTGGGTAAAACACACGATTAACTTTGCCAATTACTTTGGTTTTCAACACATTCTCATGGGTTTGTATGCTTTCCTGAAATATAGATATATTGGTGAAGTCAAACTGTATGTTGTTGTGATGTCTTTGTTACATATTTGGGGTGAGACAATTAGCTCAGTTGGTAGAATGCTCGCCTGAGGTCCTTGGATCGTAGGATCTAATCTTCTCAATGGACTCATTCTCTGATTGTTTGCCCCGAGTCAGACCACCGATCTTATCAGAGGCCGGACTCGGGGTAGGCGTGCTCGAAACCATAGAGGTATATGAACAAGTTAAAAACAAATCTAAGTTCTAAGTTCTGATTGTTTTGTGGGGGTTTTCCATTGAAACCAGTGCCACATTATATTTAGTAGGCTTAATACCAGAGTAGTTGTAGCAATATTGTATAGAAATGTATTTTGTTTTGTAGACACTATTATGTACAGACAGTAGCCATATTCAACAGCAAATATAATTTTCATATCTGGTTTTGAAGTTTCTTCACCAGAGAACATACACGTCCTAGAACAGTACAGTAGGAGATGCATTACTATTTAGGCCCATAGGAACAATATCTGGAAGGGGGGTACAGTCTCTAGTGGGGTGGTTACAGCCTCTAGTTGAGGGGAGGGTAGCAGGCATGTGTGCAGGAATTTCAGCAGTGGGTTGAGACTATGACACACATGCCTGAGGTGGAGTGCAAAACCCATTATTTTTATAATTATATATATTGAGTAGGACAAAAAGCATACAAGTGGCGGAAAGTGCCTCCTCCCCTGCCCCGTTTCCTACAAGCATGTTATTGCAGGTCATCACACATGATACATTATTGCAAGGAACAACACTTTGTGTTCTGGGTGTTTCCTCCATCTTGGTGCTTTGTTTGTCATCACTGACTTGATGGTGTGTTAAACACTTCTGCTGACAGACACAGTGGCAGAAAAACCGCAATGGCAGACCTGATACAATAGGCAGACGCACCACTAAGGGAAACCGCAATGGCAGACCTGATACAATAGGCAGACACACCACTAAAGTAAATACAACTGCAGACAAACAAGAACATTAAAAAGAAAAATTGTACAGATTAAATGTCTCACCTACAATAAACTTTACACTGTGATGACCAACCATAGGTGAAACTATAAACCAAGTTTCACTTACCTAGGACTTATACACATGTAGTTTGTGTGAAACGGATCTAAATTAATAACTTTAATGTTAAACTTCAATGCAAAAGTTGACACTGATGCTGTCAGAAAGGTAGTACCAGTAATTATACATGAGTGGCCGTTATATACCATTTATCTCACAGCGAGTTGTTTATATAGAGAATACTACATGAGTGGCCGTTATATACCATTTATCTCACAACGAGTTGTTTATATAGAGAATACTACATGAGTGGCCATTAGATACCATTTATCTCACAACGAGTTGTTTATATAGAGAATAATACATGAGTGGCCGTTATATACCATTTATCTCACAGCGAGTTGTTTATATAGAGAATACTACATGAGTGGCCGTTATATACCATTTATCTCACAGCGAGTTGTTTATATAGAGAATACTACATGAGTGGCCGTTAGATACCATTTATCTCACAACGAGTTGTTTATATAGAGAATAATACATGAGTGGCCGTTAGATACCATTTATCTCACAGCGAGTTGTTTATATAGAGAATAATACATGAGTGGCCGTTAGATACCATTTATCTCACAGCGAGTTGTTTTAAAATGTATATAATGAGCAAAAGCAAGTTTGACGCATTTTTAAACAAGTTGTGAGATAAATGGTATCTAATGGACACGAATGTATTATTCTATTTCTTACACATCCTCAAAAATCAGGTTTTAAGCAAATTTTAACATCTTTATTGACCAAAAGATATTTACAACCCTTTGCACTTGTAGCTGACTAATGCATCACAGACACATGATTGCCAGGTTAACTATACCTCACAGTGTAATCATTATGCCCCGGGCTGTTTTTTCTATTGGATGTATGGCATTGGTGACCTGGTCATCACTTAAGAGCAGCCAGTCGTATGTCTTCAAATTGTTCACACACATATGTGTGTAAACAATTATGTGTTATCAAAAATAATGCATGGTGTTCTCACCAACTGTGTAAGAATTCTTTTTCTGGTTATAAGCACTGGTGAAAGAAAATAATGTCTGTTTAATAATATCACAACACATTTTAAACTATTAGATACTTTCAGATCAGAAAAGAAATATTTTATGCTGTTATACATACAAATGTATAGAGACTGCCAAATACCAGTTAGCAGCAAGGGGTCTTTTATATGCACTTGGCAACAGACAGAATAGCATGTACCATATATAATTTCATATACCAGTCACAAAGCATTGAATGGAATGGGAAAACACCAAATGTGTTTATTCACAAGGGAGTTTGATCCTAGACAACCTCTTACATTTTTAAAATGCATATGGAAGTCTTAAAAAAAAATCTTTTTTAAACTTATGTGATACCAATTTAAGCAATCGAAAGATTTATTATAAAAGAAATCATAAACTATTCACGCATTTAGTTATTTTTCTCCAACTACATGTTTTAGCCATTGCTCTTATATCTATTAATAGCATATTGAGTCATTTAATCTCTACAAAAATGGAAATGTTCATTTCATCCAACTTTTTCAATATAAAAATCTATTTTTCACCAATTACATGAATATAATTGTCATAAATTACAAACTTTTTTTCTCACACTGGTGATTTTCAAAGCAATCTATACTTAAAGGCACTTTAAAGAATGACAACCTGACTCATTTGTTTCCATGGCAACTGCACACCTGTAATTAACACATGGATCATTACCTGGATGGGTGAATAAACGTGGCATGTCTTTCTATAGTTGACACAAGATGTCAATTACATGGGAACACGAACATCAATATTTTTACATTGATCTCCATAACAGAGGGATGGATATTTTCCGTGACTCAACTGCTGGCTTCCCGAGCCATGCAATTTTATCACAATTTGATCACAATTAAGTGAATGGTCTCTCTTTTATTACATGCGCATAGTTTTTTGCTCAAAGATTATGGTGCAAGATAAAACGGCCCAAATAAAACCATCTGAGTCTAACGGACATCATAAATACGGAAACATGTACGCAGGAAGTAGGGCAGGACGTGGTGTGATTGCCATGTTGGACTATACCAAATAGACTCCCATAGGTGACAATGTTAACAAATGTGGTTTTAAAATACTGTTATAAAATGCAATGTATCGACCAAACTATTATGTATAAAACTTCTACAACCCCTTCCCTGAAGAATTAACTGAATAAAATGGAACCTTTCATGGCCCATTTGCACAAAATTATAGCACTTAATTTTACAGGTATCTCATACATGCTTCAAGCACATATCACTATTTGACACAGTGATGAAGTAAAATTGCATATGATACATTTATTGGCAAACAAAAGCAGGAACAGTTGAATATGCTCTCTGTGCATGGCTAAATAGCATGTATATAATTGTACCACTCTAACTTGATGATGTATAAGCTAGAACCACTTGATAATTATGCTAGGCACCATGGCCAATACAGATACTTGAGAGAAGCAGTTAAAATCTCTCATAGAAAAAAAAAAACTAACACAGACCAAGCAATATACCAGGGGACAAAACACCTCGGGTTTAAAATGGTAGCAAGTACGAAATATCCTGTAATTGGCCTATAGTCTAAGAACTACCAAAATTGTGCTAAGCTTGATGGCCAGTACATATACATATACAGTACTAGGGAACAGTTGATTATTCACTATCTGTGGCTATATAACTACATTTCTTATACACTTGTTGGTGAGGATATCATTCGTTATTTTTTATAACACATACATGTACATGTTTATACAAATTGTGTTAACAATTTCAAGGCTGCTCCTAGGTGATGACCAGGTCACCAATGCACGACATCCAATGAAAAAACAGCATGATCGAAATCGATTACACTGTGATGTATAGTTAACCTGACCATCATTTGTCAAAAAAGATGTTAAAATTTGCTTAAAACCCAGTTTTTGAGGATATGTAAGAAATAGAATAATACATTTGTGTCTGTTAGATATCATTTATCTTATAACTTGTTGTTTAAAAACATATTAAACTTGCTTTCGCTTGTTAAATACATTTTAAAACAACTTGTATGATAAATGGTATGTAACAGCCACTCATGTATTATTCTCTATGTACTATTAAATTTGTATATGTAAGGAATGTAAAACAATAACTAAATGATATCTGAAGTTAAATGACAAATGAAAACAAAATGTCATGGTATAAGAATATATTATTCATTAAAAAAGCTAAAAAAAAGAGTAACTAATGACAAAAATAAATAATAAATAAATAAAAAGATCTTTATATTGATAAACTTACTGAAACTGATTGTGTACAAAGATTCTCTTGTCAGGATCAGTAGAGAGAAAAGAATGAAATGGGAGTGAAGGAAATAGAAATTGAAGGAAAAGAATGCCAGTGAGTAGAATAAGAAATAACAGACGGATTAAGGAACAAAATGAGAAAGTATGTATAAAAGAAAACAAAAGGGTAAAAAATTTTTTATAAAAAAACATAATACATTTTTTTTTTAAAGTGTAAAAAAATAGTTAAAGTTTTTTGGTTTAACAACACCACTAGAGCACATTGATTTGCTAATCATCAGCTATTGGATGTCAAACATTTGGTAATTTTGACATATATTCTTAGAGTGAAAACCTGCTACACTGGTTGGGATGGGAAAAACAACAAAAGGGTGAACCAAGGGTGTTTGTTTCTATGACTCAAACACCTCAGATACACATTCAACCAAATGAGGTAAATTCCACCCCAATGAAGAAAGAAGAAACATCAATATACTTGTATGTTCATAATATACATTTTTCTGATAGAAAAATTACAGTTTGTTTTAAATTCCATCATAAATTTGTTTCTTCTTCTGTATTTTGAACGGCCTTTTTAGGCTAAAAAACCCCACCCAAACACTTGAAGATAATGTAAAGGTAATATTATAATATATCTTATCACAAAAATTACTTTTTATATTAAAATGCTTTTATACTTAAAAACATACATTAAACACATACATATGCTTCAATATTTTGAAATGTTATTACCATTACAAATATTTAAAAATATAAACACACTTTAACATCGAATGTTTGACGTCCAATAGCCGATGATAAGATAAAAAATCAATGTGCTCTAGTGGTGTCGTTAAATAAAACAAACTTTACTTTACTCGGTGCCACATTTCCATGAAGACTCCACAAGTCAGATGTGTTGCACTCCACCCTCCAGGCAAGTTTATTAATCCCAGAATGGCTAGTTAAACAACGGCCACTGTTTGTGCTGGTGCAACTGTAAGGCTTCGGTTTCTCAAGTAGTTTGAGGAAGAACTAAAAATGCAATAAATGTAAAATATTAAGCCATGAGCAATGCAGAAGAAGAAGAAAATCCCTGGAGAATTAATTTTAATTAACATCTTCACATTTGAGGAGAACAGAATGATTATACGTGTTAATATACCACAACAAGAATGGAAAAAGTAGAATATTAAATATTTCAATGTACATTAATTTGAAGTGTTCAGGTTTAATGTATCCCAAAAGAAGTTATTACATGTATGTAGTAGTGTGGATATGAAGTTCTCCTACTGGCAGTAGCTAGTGGAAATTACACTATTAGCTCAGTTTGTGGAGCTCTGGATTCTCATACTGTGGTTCGAATCCCCTCAGTTGAGATTGATTTATCTGTTTCATTTGGAGCCGATATGGGGACTGGGTGTGTTCGTAACACACAAATACAATTATAAGCCAGTCAGAACCCATAATAGTTTAAAGTTAGTTGGTTTTGTTTCCTGACACTACTAGAGCACACTGATTGATAACAGTTTAACTGCCTGTGACTCACAGCGCCAGGACATAGCTTTACTTGAGTGGAGAGTGTGCAGTATGGTAGTGGAAATTTCTCTATTAGCTCATTCATTCGCAGAGCCCTGGACTCTTGTACTGAGAGTCTGTGGTTCGAATCTCCTCATCAGAGACTGATGGTAGCAGCTCAGTTAAGCCACAGTATGAAATATCCCACATTATATATAATTGCTTTATCACACCAAGTCATCTTTCATTTCATTTTAACTCAATTTTCGTTATGTTATTCATGGAATTAAAGTTCAAGCATGCTGTCCTGGGCATATTCTGCAGTTATCTGGACTATCTGTCCAGGGCAGCAGGGCAGAGGTTAATGGTTAGTGGTTAGTGCATACAGTGTAACTGACAGTGTACGTATCATAACCTCATAGTCAATTAATATACACATGTACCACTATACCACTTTTAAAGGACAAACCCTAGTTTTTAAACACTAAGGCATATTTTCACCTAGACTCTAGTTTTAACCCATAAAAAGGGACACAAAGTTTGGTTAATTTACAAATTGTAACAAATTTGGATACAACAAGTGAAACAAGAGTCTGTGACGTTGAAATACCCTTAAAAATAGACTAAAATGCAACTCTATAACCGTTCCTTAAAAATATGAAAAATGCATTTTGTTATATTATTAGAAACACCAGGATGACCAGAAACACTTTGGTTGTACGGAAATGGATAATCTAAACAATAAAATATATATAAGTATTGTTTGATTTCAGTGATCATATAGTGAAAAATATTCCTTAGTGTTTAAAAACTAGGGTCTGTCCCTTTAAAATTTGTTTTGTTTGATGATACCATTAAACACATTGATCAGTTAATCACTGGCTGCTGGATGTCAATCATTAAATGCTCATTCTAACATGTAATCTTTAAAAGAAACCGGTTACATTTTGGCACAGAAAAACCAGCAAGAGACCATTAATATGCACATTCCCACAGACAGGACATATGGGTTCAGACTGTGATGGGGGTGGGGGGTGGTGTACCAAGTCCACAGAGGTGTGATGATGTGAAACATGACATCCAAGGCGAATGATCTACCAATGATCTGCATCTCACCTTAAGGTTACTCTAAAACAAGACTCGCAATAAAAACTTTGTTTTGTTTAAGGAAAAAAGAAGAAGTTTGTTTTGTTTAATGACATCATTAGAGCACATTGATTAATTATTCATCGGCTATTGGATGTCAAACATTTGGTAATTCTGACTCGTAGTCAACAGAGGAAACCTGCTACATTTTTCTTAATGCAGCAAGGGATCTTTTATATGCACTTTCCCACAGACAGGAAAGCACATACATGTACCACGACCTTTGATATACCAGTCGTGGTGCACTGGCTGGAACAAGAAATAGCCCAATGGGCCCACCGGTGGTTATTTAAGGATACCACTAGAGCACATTGATTTATTAACCATTGGCTATTGGATGTAAAACATTTGGTCATTTTAACATAGTTTTAGAGAGGAAACCCACTACATTTTTCCATTAGTAGTTAGAGATCTTTTATTAGCACCATCCCACAGACAAAATAACACATACCACGGCCTTTGATATACCAGTTGTGATGCATGGGCTGGAATGAGAAATAGCCCAATGGGCCCACTGATGGGGATTGATCCCATACCAATCTCACATCAAATGAGAACTTTACCACAGGGCTGCATTAGATTGGCAATGGTGATGGATGAACAAAAGTATTGCTCACACAATTTTCCAAGGTCTGTAACGTAACATGCCAGCAGTGCAAACCATGCAGCAACACATGCACAATCAAATAAGACTCAACACTGAAAACTCAATGCATCATGGCTCTCAGGTGTCATCTGTGATCTCGGGTGGGGAATATCAAATCCTTTAAGATACAGTTCATCTCAAATGGAAGTTGATAAGATTTATTTGATACGAGACCGATGCGAGATGGATGCCTATTAGCGTTGTCTGTTTACATCTAGTGGAAACAAAATGCTGTGGGCAGCAGTGACCGGTGTATCAAAGGGCAGCGGATCTGTTTGAAAAGCCAATCAATACGGCATTAAATGAACAAACAGCTCGCGAGTTTATGAATCACACACTCGATCGGAACGGACGGGCTGCCACGTTGGGTGTCAGGAGATGAGCACTGTGCTTTCTCTCTTGTGCAGTGCTGTGGGGCAGTGCCAGCCTAACTTGGTTTCTTTTTTCTTCTATATATACCCCATACCAGCCTCGTATAGGTCTCAATGTATCAAATCAATTTGTTATTGCCAATAAACTAACAATCTTATGTATCTCAGTGATATCGCAATTAACCATGATGGTCTTGGGTTTCTTTAACCGAAACCCAACTAGTGTCACTTAATTGATCGATACACCAAAGGCTGTGGTAAGTACTGTCCTGCCTATGGAAAAATGTATATGTAAAAGATCTGTTGTTGCTTTTTTAGCAGAGATCCCCTGAGATATTTTAGCTGGGATTCCCACTGGGATTCAACTAGAATTCCAGTGTAAATACCACTGAGATATTGAGTCAGGATTCCATTGGCATATCAGTGGAATCCCAATTCTGGCGGGATCACATTGGAATCTTGACCAAATATTCCACTGGGATCCTGGCAAGAATCTCACTAGGATCTCAGCAAGAATCCCACTAGGATCTCAGCAATATTCCACCAGGTTTTCATTAACATTTCCAGTGGGATTCATCTTGGATCACAATAAAATTCCACTAGGATTTCATTAGAGGACTAAAATTCAATAAAATTTCAAATATACCACATACAAATCAGTAAACTAAAATAACAACCATTTCAAATAACTGCCATATTAACTTAATTCAGGTTACACATCAGATATTTAAAGTTTATATTTTCCATTCTTTATGCCACAGATCTTATCATTTTGTTTGGCAGCTACTGATTCCCAAACATATTCTTGATAATTCTTCTTGAGTAAAAATTCATCCATATAAAGCTAAAATTGGACTTTAAAAAACCACCACAAAACCAAAGTCCATTTGTGTTGTAAATAAAATTAATGAAATAATCTACACGTCACTTATTTCATTAAAGTATTTATTGTGAATTGCAGTGCTATTTGAGTGGTGTTAAAGTATGTGAGAACATAGTTTGGCTGATTAAATCAAATTTGAGCTACATAGCCTGTTATGTGTGAATCAATTTCTTCTTCTTCTTTTTTTGGATCTAGTGATGTCAAATAGCCATTGTTTAAAATGTGCTGAGGTGTCATTAAACAAACATTCCTTTCCTTCCCATTATTTCGACCAAGTGTCAAAAAATAGCCATAGTCTAAACTGTATCATCTTTAAACAAACAGTGTTGAAATAACCAAATAGCCATAGTTTCAAATGTGCTGAGGTTAGACTCCAAATAGCTATAGTTTCAAATGTGCTGAGGTTAGACCCCAAATAGCCATAGTTTAAAATGTGCTGAGGTTAGACCCCAAATAGCCATAGTTTAAAATGTGCTGAGGTTAGACTCCAAATAGCTATAGTTTCAAATGTGCTGAGGTTAGACCCCAAATAGCCATAGTTTCAAATGTGCTGAGGTTAGACTCCAAATAGCCATAGTTTCAAATGTGCTGAGGTTAGACCCCAAATAGCCATAGTTTAAAATGTGCTGAGGTTAGACCCCAAATAGCCATAGTTTAAAATGTGCTGAGGTTAGACCCCAAATAACCATAGTTAGACCCCAAATAGCCATAGTTTAAAATGTGCTGAGGTTAGACCCCAAATAGCCATAGTTTCAAATGTGCTGAGGTTAGACACCAAATAGCCATAGTTTCAAATGTGCTGAGGTTAGACCCCAAATAGCCATAGTTTCAAATGTGCTGAGGTGAGGTGTCATTAAACAAACATTCCTTTCCTTTCCTTTTCCAAACCACAATAGGACATGATGCCGGTCTATGTCCTGAAGCCATGTCATAGCAAAACTAGCCAGTCTGTGAAAGAAACCAAAAATCTGTAGGCTTTTTTTTTTTTGTCCTTTACCACCGGGCAGTCATCTAAAGTGTCAAGGAAAAACAGCTGGGAGGCGCTGTGCTCAACAGTTCTGTCAATATTAACTCACGCGTATTATTAGCATTAAAGCTCTGTCTGCTACTCAACAAACAATTTTATCTCTTGCTTTTGTGATGTCTTTTTTAGCCAAGGATGATGGTGCAAGCTTTCCATAAAAGAAGGCATCAAGATGATGGCTTTGATACCATGTCCTTGCTTGTTAATTTACAACCAACTCTAGACTTAATAATACTTTAAAAATATACTTCACATAAAAGCCATCGACACAAATCAATAAAAAATGGATTTTCACGTTTTTCGAAATCATCCTACTAATCGTGGGAGTTTGGGGGTTTTAATTATCGAAAAAAGCACTAAATTTGTATTAGGTTGAAGTGAAAAATCAAGGAATACAAATATCATCACTTTTTAATTTACATGTAAAATGTAATTCAAGAGATTGAAAACAAAAAGGTTCATTGCATATAGCATTATCTGTTTATGAATTTAAATTATAAAAAATCTTTTCTGAAACAAAATCAAGACAAAATCTAAGAGAATCAAGTCAAATTTTTTTTTTAGAATCACATATAAATTTACACAATAAAAACAATCACTCGTGAAACAGAGTCTCTGTACAACATGAATCCAGGTAACAGGTAAAAAGGAATGAATGTTCTATTTAACGACATACACCACACATTTTACTTACAGTTATATGGCATCGGACATAATAGTTAAGGACCACACAGAAAAGAAAAAAATGTTTTATTTAACGACGCACTCAACACATTTTATTTACGGTTATATGGCATCAGACATATGGTTAGGGACCACACAAATTTTGAGAGGAAACCCACTGTCGCCACTACTCTTTCCGATTAGCAGCAAGGGATCTTTTATTTGCGCTTCCCACAGGCAGGATAGCACAAACCATGGCCTTTGTTGAACCAGTTGTGGATCACTGGTCGGTGCAAGTGGTTTACACCTACCCATTGAGCCTTGCGGAGCATTCACTCAGGGTTTGGAGTCGGTATCTGGATTAAAAATCCCATGCTTCGACTGGGATCTGAACCCAGTACCTACCAGCCTGTAGACTGATGGCCTAACCATGACGCCACTGAGGCCGGTAGGACCACATGGATAACGAGAGAGGAATACCACTACCACCACTCAATGTGCAATTTGTTTTAATCAGCAACAATGGATTATTTATATGCAGCATATCCAACAGACAGAATAGTACATACCATGTTACACCAGTTTTGGAAGGAAAGAAGAGGATGGTTTATTTAACGACACACTTAACACATTTTTATTTATTTGTTATATGGTATTGGACATATGGTTAAGGACCTGATGCACGATCGATCTAGGATCGATTCTCATCAATGGGCCCATTGGGAAGGAAGGAAGGAAATGTTTAACAACACACTCAACATATTTTATTTATGGTTATATGGTGTCAGACATATGGTTAAGGACCACACAGATATTGTTAGAGGAAACCCACTGTCGCCACTTCATGGGCTACTCTTTTCAGTTAGCAGCAAGGGATCTTTTATATGCACCATCCCACAGACAGGATAGTATATACTACAGCCTTTGATATACCAGTCATGGTGCACTGGCTGGAATGAAAAATAGCCAATGGGCCCACCGACGGGGATTGGTCCTAGACCAACAGCTCAACAAGCGAGCGCTGTACCACTGAGCTATGTCCCACACCCCTCATACAATAGAACCTCCTTGGCAGACCCATTGGAGTTTTCTCCATTCCATCAACATAGTGCCCCAAAACTGGTACATCAAACACTGTAAACCTGCATCAGTGGTGTCATGGTTAAGCCATCAGACATAAGGCTGGTAGGTACAGGGTTCACAGCCTGGTACCAGCTCCCACCCAGAGCGAGCTTAGGTACCGGCATCAGTGGTGTTGTGGTTAAACTATTGGACATAAGGCTGGTAGGTACAGGGTTCGCAGCCTGACACCGGCTCCCAGTTTTAAGTGTAAGGCCACTATACCCTCTTCTTTCTCACTAACCACTAACATTTAACAACTAAGCCACTGTCCTGGACAGACAGCCCAGACAGCTGAGGTGTGTGCCCAGGACAGTGTGCTTGAACCTTAATTGGATATAAGCATGTAAATAAGTTGAAATGAAAAAACTGTGGTATGCAATGTCCTGTCTGTGGAAAAGTGCTCAGATCCTTTGTACAATAAACAATCATTAAAAGTGTAAAGACTTGACTTAAAGGTAGGGTCAACTCAAACAAGAGCTGTATGTGTTGGAAAGATGCATACCCGGACCACCAACACATACTGACACTTTAGCACATGAAAAATGCATAATTTTAGAGTTAATAAAAAAACATGATTATTCCTGCTAACTGGGAGCAGCCATTTTGTTTCGTTTTTGTGATGTCCGGTGGGATAGCTTGGGGCGAAGTGACTTCAGCTCCTGACCATCTCCTGTATGTACAGTGTAAACAAAAGCAGTAATTTTCGACAAGGTGCTTCTCTTTGATCAACCTGACTTGTAAAACAGAATAAATGACATAATAATATAATAAACTACTAGTATTTAACTAAATATATTTCAAGTTGCATTAACGGAACAAAATGGGGTTATAGTATTTTTCTCTGTTAAATAATCCAAAGGGAAAATGTACACTATTAGGCCTATTGGTATGCTACGTTGGAGCAAAAACGACAACCCACGATACCCAAGTGATAATTTTCTTTTCTTTGGGACTACGTAATTGGTCAGTTCTGTGGTTTTAGATAGAAAAGTCTACTTAATCAATAGTTTTACAGAACTATTTACAGTAATAAACCATGTCCATTACAATTTTAGGGGCGACAGGTAATATTCCACAATACCGGTATGTATTTTTGTGTCTAGACAGCGTCAATTAATTGGCTCGTCTGGTTACCAATCAAATGCACACCTGCCAATCAGGAATCACAGGTAGAAGCAACTAACAGCATAGACCAGTTAATTAAGAAAACACTCTGTGTATCATTTCAGTACGTAGGTTAAGGCATGGGCAAAACATTGTTAATTGTTTCGACTTGTTGTGTAGCCACTTTGACAATGGTATTTTATTTTGTATTGAAAAATAATATATATAGTGCTGGATATACTTATTGCTGGCTTACTGGGATGTGTATTATTACAGAACATTGCAATGCATGACTATTTATCATCCCGCAAAAACCAGGTAGATTGTGTTTCTCTAGTTCTAAGGCTCATTCCTGATGTGATGCGTTAAGTATTATGTAACCACCAGCTCGCCAGAGGGCGTACTCACTGAGATGGTACAAAATGGCTGCGCCCGTTATATATAATAGCCGTCACATTTAACCATTTTATTAATTAACTATACGATTATACGTGTTGATATTAAGCAATAATGTGCATTATATATCGTTGAATATGCATACCAGGCCAAATGCCTTAATTGTCCTCTCCTTTAATCAAAAATAAACTTTCTATACATGAAGAAGAACTATTCACAAAAGTACTAGCCTCTTTGACCTTATAAGGCTGGAAAATTACCCAATGTTTAATATCCATATCAATGTGCTCTAGTGGTGTCGTTAAACAAAACAAACTTTATTTATAAGACTGGAAACCTGATCTAAACAAAAATATGAACTGAATAGCATACACATCCCAGGGTTTAATTTCTATAGTGTTTCATTTGTTTATAAAAAGTAGTTCCCCACCGCCCCAAGGATTTTGGTCAGGCCCTGTATGATTACACATCTATACATCTTTTATATACAGTTTCACACAGACAGAACAGCACATACCACAGTATTTAATAACAACAGTCAAGGAGCTATAGTTGGCTGAACTGGGAATCACTCATATGGGTTTATCCACTGAGAGGGATTGATCTTATGACCCTTCAGGCATCAGCAAATCCTCTAGCTATATCTTGTCTGGATGTCTTCACTTAGCTGTCTTGTGGCATTTACAAGTCCAGCAAATAGCATGACAAAACCAGTATTATCAGATTACAACCATTTATTATGGGGGTTTTAGGGGCAGGACATAGCCCAGTGGTACAGCGCTCGTTCGATCAAAGGCCGTGGTATGTACTACCCTATCTGTGGGATAGTGCATATAAAAGATCCCTTGCTGCTAATCGGAAAGAGTAGCCAATGAAGTGGCGACAGCAGGTTTCCTCTCTCATTATATGTGTGTTCCTTAACCATATATCTGACGCCATATAACTATAAATAAAATGTGTTGAGTGCGTCGTTAAATAAAAACATTTCTTTCTTTCTTTCTTTATTATGTTTTATCAAGCTATTACGTGAAAATATTCTTATAATATGAATAAAAACCAGTTTTAATCAAATAATTGAGCAGCAGTATAATAAATTAAACAAATATTCAGTCAACCAATCAACTATTTGAGAAATGCTCACATCCACTGCATGTTCAAGCATGTTTGACATTGGCACACACACTTGAGTTTCCCAGGAAATGTGTCCAAGACAGCAATATAATGGATTTTGTTTTTTTCATAGCAGCAGTATAATATATATTATTTGCCTTACTAGCACTATAATGAATTTCTTTTTGTCACAGTTGCAATGTAATGCATGTATTTTCTCTACAGCTAAAGTGGATTTTGTTTCTCAGAGCAGCAGTATGCTGCATTTTATCACAGCTACCGTGTAATGAATTTTATTTGTATCATGGAAACAGTATAATGGATTTATTTTTATCACCAGCAGTATAATGGATTTATTTTTCTTACAGCAGCAGAATAATGAATGTATGTTTTCTCACAGCAGCAGTATAATGATTTTTCCCCCCACAGCAGCAATATAATGGATTTATATCACATCTACAGTGTAATGGATTTATTTTTCTCACAGCAGCAGTACAATGGATTTATTTTCCCTCACAATAGCATAATATAATTGATTATTTTTTTCACAGCAGCAGTATTATGAAACAAAATTCTCACAGGAGCAGTATACTGCATTTATTTTTTCTCACAGCAGCAGTATAATGGATTTATTTTCCCCATCTCCAGCAGTATAATGGATTTACTTTTCTCACAGCAGACTAATAATTCTTTCTCTTCTCAACTGTTATGAACAACTGTCACAGCAAACTGTCTTCACTGCTCATCTAATTGAGCAGAATTCCTGACTAATCTATCTCCTTAATTAGTTCAACTAAGTGACATGCCAGTGACCAGTCAAGAAATGGCAACCAGTGTAAATCGTCTCCCCTGATTAAAACTTTAAGGGCTTCAGCACTCTTCCTTTCATCCTATGTCTACATTGATCACTGAAATAGTTGATTAACCAATCACCACGGCTGACACTTAGACAGTGGAAGCCAGCAAGGCTTCTTTGTGGCTCTAAGATGGAGTCAATATTGAATTATTAATCGTAATAAAATTCATGTTGTTTGTGCATGTTTTGCAGTTGTTTTAAAATACTGATATTTGGACAGTTATATTGACATTGACATGTCACATACAAGCTTCTAGTATGACAGTGACCCCAAAACAATATTCTTGTACATGTATATTTTGTATTGTTTCAGAATAATGATACATGTATTTGGACAGTTAAACTGATTCTATATATTCACATTTCTAGTATAGCAGAGATCTTAAAACAGAACTCTTGTACATGAAATTACATTCAATAAACCATAAGGATATTTTAGGTAAACAAAACAAATATTTATTGATTAAAAGTTAATATATTTCTGGTAATCTTCAAGCAAAACAAAACACAATAAGACAACCCGGAGGATATTCACTGTAGAAAACAACCCTAAGCAACCCCACCCCCTATTAGACAATAGGCTGTCACCTATTGCTGTTGTCACAATTCAACTCTACATCAGGGCTAGGAATGTACCAGCTAGAAGCATCATCCAAGCAGCCTGAAGTGACAAACCAACTGTGTAGTGGGTGTTGTGCTAATTTTTTCTGGTCCTGGCTCCTGGACTATAATAATACACTTTAAAAAAGGATGGAAGGAAGAAATGTTTTATTTAGCAATGCATTCAACACTCTTTTTTAAATAGCAACAAGGGATCTTTTATATGCACCATTACACATAGACAAGATAGTACATATATA
This sequence comes from Gigantopelta aegis, assembly GCF_016097555.1. NCBI lineage: Eukaryota > Metazoa > Mollusca > Gastropoda > Neomphalida > Peltospiridae > Gigantopelta > Gigantopelta aegis. The sequence continues at coordinate 7,460,510 of NC_054700.1, read as the reverse complement.
TAGATATATACCATGGTCTGTGTTACACCAGTTGTGAAGCACTGGATGGGACAAGAAATAACATAATGGGACCACCGACGGGGATTGATCCTAGATCGATCATGCATCAGGTAAATACTTTACCGCTGGGCTGCCTTCTGCTCCTAGTTTTTAAAACGTCAATCTAATAACTTAAATTATTATATGTCATTAACATTTTGCTGAAGTTCAAACGTTAATTTCCAGTCTGAGCATTCATCATCTCCATTATCCCATTGGGCTTTTCCCATCGTGATCAGTGCCCTAAGACTGGTATATCAATGGCATTGGTATGTGTTGTCCTGTCTGTAGGAAAGTGCTTGTAAAAGAATCTTTGCTGCTAATAAAAAAAAAATGTAACAGATTTTTTCTGAAAATCTGGCATGTATAAGATTTTTCAAATGTCTAGTGATTAATTAACCCATGTGCTCTAGTGGTGTCATTAAACAAAATAAACTTTGACTTTAACTCAGTACCTAACTATTAGCATCTCCTGCAGATAGCAATCATTGGTCTACTCTCCACTGGATACTGTGTCACCCTTACATTTCACGGTGAACCTAAATCTGCCACAGTTTTGTCTTGTCAGTTAATCAGGACTTGATGGACATGCCATCACCTTCTCTGTCTGGGTCACAAATTACCACTGGTAAAGCTGGTCTCACATGTAAGATGTTGAGTATGTTCAGATACAGAGGACCATGAGGACAGTTTGTCCAGATCTAGAGGACATGGAGGACTGCCTGAACAGCTGCATCAAAAAATACCTGTCAGAAAGGAATGAAAGTAATATTTATTAAATGAAACCTTAGTATATTTTAAACTACAGCTATATTGTGGTTATTTTGACAGGTAGTTGAGACAGACAGACAGATAGAGAGAGAGAGAGAGAGAGAGAGAGAGAGAGAGAGAGAGAGAGAGAGAGAGAGAGAGAGAGAGAGAGAGAGAGAAGAGAAGAGAAAGAGAGAGAGAGAGAGGAGAGACAGAGAGAAGAGAAGAGAAAGAGAGATCGACCGAAGAGTAGAGAAAGACAGAGACAGAGAAAGAGAGACAGAGAGGGAGAGAGAGACAGAGAGAGAGAAAGACGAGAGAGACATCGACCGAAGGAGAGAACGAGAGAGAGATAGATAGATAGAGAGAGAGAGAGAGAGAGAGAGAGAGAGAGAGAGAGAGAGAGAGAGAGAGAGAGAGAGAGAGAGAGAGAGAGAGAACGGAGAGAACGAGAGAGACAGAGACAGAGACAGAGAGAGAGACAGAGAGAGGGGGGGAGAGAGAGACACACACCGAAACAGAGGGAGGGAGAAAAAGAGAGAGAATTTAGAGAAAAAAGTTAAAGTTTGTTTTGTTTAACAACACCACTAGAGCACATTGATTAATTAATCATTGGATATCAAACATTAATTTTAGTAGTCATCAGAGGAAACCTGCTACATTTTCTTAGTGCAGCAAGAGATCTTTTATATGCACTTTCCCACAGATAGGAAAGCACATACCACGGCCTTTGACCAATTGTGATGCACTGGTTACAGCAAGAAAAAATCCAATCATTTGAATGGATCCACCAAGGTGGTTTGATCTTGTGGTGCAAGCACTTCAAGCGAGCACTCAACCAACTGAGCTAAATCCCACCCCAAGAGAAAAAATTGAATGGGGAGGATGGAAAGCCATTGCTGCCACATACGGTAAACTACTCCTACTGAAAAAGCGGTCAATGAGTTTTAAAATACACTTTCCCAAAGACAGGACAGTACTGTGTATGATACTCAGCACCAAAACCAGCCAGCAAGCATTTTGAAACACCATGGGCACTCGCATCAGTTTATAAAGGGCTGCAGAGACTAGAAGAAAAAACACAGACTTTATATATACAAAGTTTTTGAATGAACAGGAAATTACCAAAAACAAGAAGAACATGTTTGAACTGACGTAGGACTGTTTACCTACAAATGTTTACACACTGCTTTCATTGAACTTGATGGATATGACCGAAAATACAAGTTGCCAGAATATTTACTTTGCAGAAATGGAAATGGAAGTCTATATGGTCTTGCAAACAAATTGATTCCATGCTGAATTATTCTACATCCAGTCATAACAGAAGAACAGACTGGATTAGAGAAAAAGAAAGGAATGAGGTTACTAGGATTAAAATAACACAAATCAGATATGTAAGCTATCATAAATAAAAATATAAAATCTCTTTTAATTTTTTTTTATAAACAATGATACATACTCCATGCATTGGGAAGGACTCTATGGTGAACATTGTCAGTTTAGGAAGTTCCTGTCTAAAGCCTTGGTCAGACCTATGATTGTCCCTGACTCGGCTATGGTATTACAATCTTAGTTGTGTGGTCACACTAGAAACAATGGGTTTGTGACACATTTGAGACAATCGTAGGGAAATCGTATGACATTGTACAACCGTTGTACGACCATCGTACAACTTCACTATGATTGTCTGCCAAGAAGCTGACATCATCATAGGAAAGTTGTCCAATGTTCGTACGATGTCTTATGATCCCATGTGATGTCGTACATCATCGACCATCATATGACATCTTTAATTAATATTTCCAGGTGTGAACATGTGAAAATGTAGTGCGATTAGCTGCAATGCCGCACGATGTCGTTTGACATCATACGATACGCTACATTTCCGGGAATCGCAGCCACGTCATGCAGTGACCCCCAATGGCTGTGATGTTGTGCAACATTGCTTGATTACGCACAATTCACCCTCTGATGGTCTGCGATCACCCAACGCAGGTGGTCGTATGACGTCGGTGTGACCATAACTTAAGATGCAATATATATACTACTGTGATTTTGAAACAGGGAAATTCCATTTAAAAATATACTGCTCAGCTTGATTTCATTATTTCTCAACGGCATGTGTATTTTCAACAATATAAAAAATTCATTTCATGGTATTAGAAACACCAGGATGACCAGAAACACTTTGGATATACAGAAATCGATAATCTAAACAATAAAATAATGTCTGATTTCAATTATTAAAAAAATGGCTTGAATAGTGAAAAATATGGAAGGAAGGAAATGTTTTATTTAACGACACACTTAACACATTTTATTTACAGTTATATGGCATCAAACATATGCTTAAGGACCACATAGATATTGAAGGAGGAAACCCGCTGTCGCCACTTCATGGGCTACTCTTTTTCGATTAGCAGCAAAAGGATCTTTTATATGCACTATACCACAGACAGGATAACACATACCATGGCCTTTGATATATCAGTTGTGATGCACTGGCTGGAGCGGGAAATAGCCCAATGGGCCCACTGATGGGGATTGATCCCAAACCGACCACGCATCAAGCGAACGCTTTACCACTGGGCTACGTCCTGCCCCTGTATAATATATGATGTTGTATTTATAACCTAGAGTCTATCACCATAATGTGATGTTTTCTGTTCCAACTGGTACTATATAACCAATATATTAAAAACTGTAGTATGTGGTGCCCTGTCTACAGGAAAGTGAATATAAAATATGATGTTGTATTTATAACCTAGAGTCTATCACCATAATGTGATGTTTTCTATTCCAACTGGTACTATATAACCAATATATTAAAAACTGTAGTATGTGGTGCCCTGTCTACAGGAAAGTGAATATAAAATATGATGTTGTATTTATAACCTAGAGTCTATCACCATAATGTGATGTTTTCTATTCCAACTGGTACTATATAACCAATATATTAAAAACTGTAGTATGTGGTGCCCTGTCTACAGGAAAGTGAATATAAAATATGATGTTGTATTTATAACCTAGAGTCTATCACCATAATGTGATGTTTTCTATTCCAACTGGTACTATATAACCAATATATTAAAAACTGTAGTATGTGGTGCCCTGTCTACAGGAAAGTGAATATAAAATATGATGTTGTATTTATAACCTAGAGTCTATCACCATAATGTGATGTTTTCTGTTCCAACTGGTACTATATAACCAATATATTAAAAACTGTAGTATGTGGTGCCCTGTCTACAGGAAAGTGAATATAAAATATGATGTTGTATTTATAACCTAGAGTCTATCACCATAATGTGATGTTTTCTATTCCAACTGGTACTATATAACCAATATATTAAAAACTGTAGTATGTGGTGCCCTGTCTACAGGAAAGTGAATATAAAATATGATGTTGTATTTATAACCTAGAGTCTATCACCATAATGTGATGTTTTCTATTCCAACTGGTACTATATAACCAATATATTAAAAACTGTAGTATGTGGTGCCCTGTCTACAGGAAAGTGAATATAAAATATGATGTTGTATTTATAACCTAGAGTCTATCACCATAATGTGATGTTTTCTATTCCAACTGGTACTATATAACCAATATATTAAAAACTGTAGTATGTGGTGCCCTGTCTACAGGAAAGTGAATATAAAATATGATGTTGTATTTATAACCTAGAGTCTATCACCATAATGTGATGTTTTCTGTTCCAACTGGTACTATATAACCAATATATTAAAAACTGTAGTATGTGGTGCCCTGTCTACAGGAAAGTGAATATAAAATATGATGTTGTATTTATAACCTAGAGTCTATCACCATAATGTGATGTTTTCTATTCCAACTGGTACTATATAACCAATATATTAAAAACTGTAGTATGTGGTGCCCTGTCTACAGGAAAGTGAATATAAAATATGATGTTGTATTTATAACCTAGAGTCTATCACCATAATGTGATGTTTTCTATTCCAACTGGTACTATATAACCAATATATTAAAAACTGTAGTATGTGGTGCCCTGTCTACAGGAAAGTGAATATAAAATATGATGTTGTATTTATAACCTAGAGTCTATCACCATAATGTGATGTTTTCTGTTCCAACTGGTACTATATAACCAATATATTAAAAACTGTAGTATGTGGTGCCCTGTCTACAGGAAAGTGAATATAAAATATGATGTTGTATTTATAACCTAGAGTCTATCACCATAATGTGATGTTTTCTATTCCAACTGGTACTATATAACCAATATATTAAAAACTGTAGTATGTGGTGCCCTGTCTACAGGAAAGTGAATATAAAATA
>NC_054700.1:7307900-7450400 GCF_016097555.1 Gigantopelta aegis | reverse complement strand
CAAAAAGGTCCTAGAATCAATTGCCAGAGCAGACCCATTGGTCATCCTACTAAAGTTTTACAACTTGTATTAAAAAGGGCAGAACATAGCCTAGTGGTAAAGTGCTCGCCTGATGGCAACCAAGTTGGTCTAGGATTGATCCTGTCAATGGGCTCCTTGGGTTATTTCTCGTTCCAGCCAGTGCTCTGCAAATAGTGTAACAATCATCCTCATCATCATGGCGGTGGGGGAGGGTGGGTGCAGTTCCCATAATTATGGTATTTATCCTGTAACCACTGTTTCTATTGACAGAATAAGATGACGGATAAAGCAAAGTCATATCCTACTACTAGCAGGATATGACGTTTGACATCTTTCATGCGACGTCACACACATAGGTACATTACAAAATCGCTCATTTGACCTCAAGGTCTTCATACAATGTGGCTGAAATAACAGAAATAATAGCTTTTCCCCTTAATGTTTATGGTTTGCAGGATAAAGATAATAACTAGTTAATGATGTCAGACATCTGCTTTATCCTGTTCAGGCTGAATGAGAAATTACGCTGGGCAAAGCCTCGTAAAATTTCCCATTCTTACCTTCACAGGATACAGCCGATATCTGACGTCATTGACTAGTTATTCTCTATATAAACATGGTTAATTGTAGCATCTACAACTGAATGCCGTATCATGTTGTTTGGAGCCTACATGTATATAATGAAATTTAATGAATTGCTTCCCTTTTTGAACCCTTCAAAATAAAGAGTGTTAACATGACATCATAGGGGCTATTTTCATTTTCTAAGATACAAATTTAAGCACAGTTTCTTTAGTATAATTGCTAGATACATGTAGGCTAATGTTTATATGCTTGGTTATGTAAAAACAATACTGGTTAGACATAATTTTGTTTACTTGTATACAAGCAAAACGTTATTTTCTTGTAAAACACCTCAAGCCAACTATCTTGCATGTGAGTCTTTACACTGTTATGTAGCCCAGTGTTAAAGCACTCGCAACCAGCCTTGGTGGTGCAGTGGTTAAGCCATCAGAAATAAGGCTGTTAGGTACAGGGTTCACAGCCCGGTACTGACTCCCACCCAGAGCGAGTTTTAATGACTCAATGTAAGACCACCACACCATCTTCTCTCACACTAATATCTAACTACTAACAACTAACCCACTGTCCTCGACAGACAGCCCAGATAGCTGAGGTGTGTGCCCAGGACAGCATGCCTGAACCTTAATTGGATACAAGCATGAAAATACATTGAAATGAAATGAAAGCACTTGCTTGATGCATGGTAGGTACAACTGGTGTAACAAAGGCTGTGTTATGTACTAAACTGCATCAAAAAATATAAATTCCTCGCTGATAATCAGAAAGTGTAGCCCATTGCATGGCGGTAGTGGGTTTCCTCTCTCATTATCCGTATGGCTCTTAACCATATATCCGACACCATATAACCCAAATTAAAATGTAATGAGTGTGTCAGCAAATAAAATATTTCTTCCTTCCTTCCATTATGTAATTTTAAAAATAATCAAAATAAACCACGCACAAGAGTGTAAAACATAAATTCTGAATCTGCCCACCCATTTGTCAGTGGAAGTGTGTGTTATTAAGGAAAGTATTGAAGGCAGCTGGCAGTTGATAAAAGCCAGGTGCAGACGTCTCAGTGTTAACTGTGTCTGCTTATTTATGCAATGAACAACGGTGCAAAGACAGAAAATCTTCAGGGTCATGGAGAATTTGTCTGCCAATTAACAAAAAGGTTTATGTGTAGACCTGCCTTTATGATGATTTATGTGTAGACCTGCCTTTATGGTGATTTATGTGTAGACCTGCCTTTATGGTGATTTATGTGTAGACCTGCCTTTATGGTGATTTATGTGTAGACCTGCCTTTATGGTGATTTATGTGTAGACCTGCCTTTATGGTGATTTCTCTGCCAAATGTCAACAGGATTGAATAGGGACAAATGACTTATGTTGCTAGTTAGATACTGAAAAAATAAACTGGTACATAAAGAATATTACATGGGTGGCCGTTAGATACCAGTTATCTTAAAATGAGATGTTTTAAAACATATCTAATGAGTGGAATATATTTTTAAATAGCAACAAGGGATTTTTTTTATTGCATTTTTTCTACAGATAGGGAACATACATGTATATATATCCGGGTCATGAAAGTAAAAGTTTAATGACACCACTACAGCACAATGATTTATGGATCATCAGTTATTGGATGTTAAACATATGGTACATTTTTATTCATAATATTATCTTAGAGGAAATCTGATATATTTTTTCCATTAGCAGCAAGGGATTTTTGTTATACATACTTTCTCAAAGTCAGGACAGCACATACAATGGCCTTTGATATACAGTCATGGTGCACTGGTTGGGATGGGAAAAAAACAATCAAAAAATGAGTCCACTGATGTGTTTTGACCCTGTGATGCAAGCGCCTCAGGCAAGTGCTCTACTAAGTGGGCAAGGTCCCACCACACACCAGGGTCATGAATGCCTATAGTTAGAATGGGAAAAATCCTGTGGGTCCATTAATGTGTATGAATCCAACAACCCATCACAGGGTGTGATCTTCCTCATTCGTTAGACGTCTCATCCCAGGTGCTTTGTCTCAGGATCGAAATCCCTCTGTGGACCCTTTCATTGATGTGCTCTAGTGGTGTCGTTAAACAAAAAACAAACTTTAACTTTTACAACCCATGGCACTTTATGTAATTAAAGTTTGTTTTGTTTATTGGAATCACTAGAGCACATTGATTTATTAATCATCGGCTATTGGATGTCAAACATTTGGTAATTCTAACATGTAGTCTTAGAGAGGAAACACCTTACATGTTTTCATTAGTAGCAAGGGATCTTTTATATGCACCATCCCACTGACAAGATAACACATACCACAGCTTTGATATAACAGTCGTGATGCACTGACTGGAACGAGAAATAGCCCAATCCCAAACCGACCACGCATCAAGCAAGCTCTTTACCCTTTATGTAATTAATGCCTCTGATCTAACCACTGAGCTACATCTACTACATCTAACCCCAATCCCATTCACAGACTGCGTGGGAATTAAGACAAAACTCATTTTAAACTGTGTGTATACTGGCGAACATTCGGAATGCAATCATCAGTTCACCTTCGACATATTCACTGATTAGTTTCAAAAGCACGTCCCTGATTGTCTCACTGACATTTGAAGCCCGATCATCAATGAGGAATTTTTCCGAACCAGTAATAATGTCAAACAAGACAAAATCTCATTAATCAGTTACCAAGCAGGTCTGGATTGAGTAACTCGGACATATGTTTTCACACACACGTTTGATAACACAACAATAAACTATGGAAGCATCGTAATTGTACAGTATAGATACCAGAGTACCTGCAGCCATATACTCTCCACACAACGTAGTTGTAGTTAAATAGATTATAGAGAAGGAAGGAGATGTTTTATTTAATGATGCACTCAACACATTTTATTTACGGTTATATGGCATCGGACATATGGTTAAGGACCACACAGATATTGAGGGAGGAAACCCGCTGTCGCCACTTCATGGGCTACTCTTTTCGATTAGCAGCAAGGGATTTTTTTATATGCACCATCCCACAGACAGGATAGCACATACCACAGCCTTTGATGCACCAGTCGTGGTGCAGTGGCTGGAGCGAGAAATAGCCCAATGGGTCCACTGACGGGGATTGATCCCAAACTGACCACACATCAAATGAGCGCATTACCACTGGGCAGATAATAGAGAGGTTTCACACCGGTTATGGATAGTGATAGGTCATCACTGTATGTATAGTTGGTGTGGTCACAGCAATTTGCTTCACAATCTTTACAATTAATAGGCCTACTACATGTGAAACATTTCATGGCTAATATATACTGACAGCCATAGAAAACGCAGCACCAACTCAAGTGTCATTAAATCAGTGACAGTAGCAAGCAAATTCTATTCAGGCACTGTATTACAAAAATGACACTATTCTGCAAAGAGATGACAAAGTTCAAGAGGTTGGTAACATTTTTAATTTCATTAACCATCACTTATTGTGCATGGGGTACCAAACAGAATTTCTGGTAATGTGGTATAAAATGTCAATATCGGGTGTGGCCATCATAGGCATCCAATATGGCAGCACAGCAATGTCTCATGGAGCAGATGACCATCCTGATGAAGGACTGGGAGATCTAATGCCACACGCAAACCAAATTTGTCTCCAATTGCTGAAGAGTGTAAGCAGGGGCTTGCAGCCGGAGTAGTCATCCCATTGAATCCCAAACATGTTCTATAGGAGCAAGGTAGGGTGACAGAGATGACCATGGAAGAACATTCATGTGTTGCTGATTGAGATAGGCCATGGTGAGTCTAGCCGTGTGAGGCCTGGCATTATCATGTTGTAACGTCTGTAGATGAGGGTTAGCTGCCATGTGGGGCATGACATGGTTTTGGAGGACCTAGTCTGTAGGTTTGGGCATTGCAGCGTCCTCAGAAGATGTAAAGGTCTGTCCTACCATGCATACTGATTCCTCCCCATATCATCACACTACCACCTCTCCAGCAATTCACCTCATGGACACAACAGTTGGCATATCTTTCATCACGTCTCCGGCACACACACATCTGCCCATCGGCATAGCTGAGATGAAATCTGGATTCATCTGTAAAGAGGATCTGTCCCGAATGGCGTCGTGTTCATCGACGATCCGTTCCACGAACCCACTGAATTCGCTGTTGTTGTTGCTGCTGTATCAGGATGGGTCCAACACAGAGTCTTCTGGGTTGCAGGCCCTGCTCCCGTAGTCGGCATCGTACGGTCTGTTTGCTGATGGGACTGTTTGGGCCATGGGTGGTAGTAGCTGTCCTGAAATCTGTTGTGCATGTGAGACAGGTAAATTTGCTGATCTTGGTGGCGAGCAGTGACACATCGTGGACCAGGGCGGAGTCGATCACATGTGGTGACAGTTTGTCATAGGCGGTGTTGCAGTCTCACAATCGTAGAGTTGTGGCAATTGAATCTATGGGACACTTCCCTCACTGACAAGCCGGCTCTAAGACATCCTATGGCTCCTTCCCTCTCAATGCCAGAAAGTCATAGCATCGTGAACATCGTTGCATTAACCTAAGGTCGATCACAACATGTGAATCTGATAACTCAATTTCCCAGCTTTATGACCATAGAACTAGTACTGTAAGGTGCCAGTGGCATGACTTGCAAATGCGTTTTGGAGATTTTCAAGAATGGTTCCCAAATAATAACATGCTTCAGCACGTGCACAAAGTATGGTTTGACGTGACCTTCCATCCCGTTGCATTCATTCTACCCTATATTTCAGACCACATCTCCACAAAAACAAAAAATTAGCCAAATAAATGAGTGTTGCATTTTCTATGGCTGTCAGTATATAATATGTAACTGACTGCGAGTGTGTTCTGTATTGTGATTGGTTAATTACATTCTTTTTCCAGGATCAAATAAAAATAACACATGGAAAACTAATGATGTCATTAGGAAGTGGCATCATTAGCAATTGGAACAGGTGAAGTTGACAATTCAGGGGTCTATAGTTAGATTGTATTTTTTCAAGAAATACCAAATATACAATTAGTTCCATAGAAAAATTATTCAGTTTAAAATGGACATAACCGTATGGAATTTTTAGATATGCGGGTGTTATTGACTATTTGATCCCGCAAATGTCATTTTTGACCGAAGGCATTAGCCTGAAGTAAAAAATTAAACATTTGTGGACATCAAATAGATAATAACACCTGCAAATCTAAAAAATCCATATGGTTATATCCTAAAAAAAATTATATATACATTGTCTATCAGTTCTGAAAATGCTACCATTTTTAAGTCAGAAGTTCTGCAAAACTAGCTAGACGATTAGTAGTGTTACCAAACCATATTTGGTCCACATTTACGAAGCCTGTTTTTCTCAAACATACATGTAGGTATTTAAGCATATAAATGTATGTAGTTACATACATGTAACACATTTGTAAATTCTGCCTATATTTTTGGTCAACTATCACTATCGATAACAGTAATGGTCTGGTTGATTATTTGTAGTTATTTATCATCACGTACAAACAAATGTAAAAATAGCTAATATAACACAGGTTATAACCAGCAGGTCTGGATGAATGAATGAATGAGTGTTTAACGACACCCCAGCACGAAAAATACATAGGCTATTGGGTGTCAAACTATGGTGATGCAAATAAATAAAGTGATGATCAACATCAATATAAAACTTCAAGATTTAAACAAAAACAGTGTAAAGAACTGTGCAAAAACACAAATATCACAGATAGATACTGAATTTTACTCAAAACTTCAATTTTGTGCTGTATTGGCCATTCTCAAAGAGAATGTTACACCCCTGCACCACGGTGAGGTTACAGCAAAGTCTGGATGAAGCTCAGTGATAAAACGGTCACCTGATGAACAATCAGTCTAGGATCAATTCCTATTGCTGGACCCAATGGACTATTTCTCATTCCAACCAGTGCTTCTTAACTGGTGTTACAAAAGCTGTGGTATATACTATTACCTATCTGTGGGATGATATAAAAGATCCCAGACTGCTACTAAAAGATATTAGCCCATGCAGTGGTGGAAATGGATTTCCTCTCTAATGTACTAGTAATCTTAATTAAAATGGGCTATTTTTTGTTTCAGCCAATGCACCATAACTGGTATATAAGCAGCAAGGGATCTTTTATATGCACCATCCCACAGACAGGATAGTACATACCATGGCCTTTGATATACCAGTCATGGTGCACTGGATGGAATGAGAAATGGGCCACCGATGATACTTCTTAGGAGTGCACATATCACAGCCTTGGTGCACTGGCTGGAACGAGAAATAGCGCAATGGGCCCACCGACAAGGATCGATCCGACAAGGATCGATCCCACACCGACCGCGCATCAAACAAGCTCTGTACCACTGGGCTATGTCCCGTCCCTCTCTAAGACTATATGTAGCCGATGATTAATAAATCAATGTGCTCTACTGGTGTCATTAAATAAAATAAGCTTTTTAAAAGAATGTGTTGATTGTAAAACATTTCTTTCTTTCTTTAAGAATGCACCTTTAATTAAGATAAGCATTACAGTAAAACCTCTTAAAACCAGACCCTCAGTAAACCAGAATTCCCTCCAAACCGGATGTTGTTGCTGGTCTCTTCTTCAATAACAGTACAGAACACAACCTCTCTAAACCAGCCACCCCTTGTTAGTAATATTACCTTGATCCTGTAGGACCGGCCTCGGTGGCGTTGTGGCAGGCCATCGGTCTACAGGCTGGTAGGTACTGGGTTTGGATCCCAGTCGAGGCATGGAATTTTTAATCCAGATACCGACTCTAAACCCTGAGTGAGTGCTCCGCAAGGCTCAATGGGTAGGTGTAAACCACTTGCACCGACCAGTGATCCATAACTGGTTCAACAAAGGCCATGGTTTGTGCTATCCTGCCTGTGGGAAGTGCAAATAAAAGATCCCTTGCTGCTAATCCATGTAGCGGCAACAGCGGGTTTCCTCTCAAAATCTGTGTGGTCCTTAACCATATGTCTGACGCCATATAACCGTAAATAAAATGTGTTGAGTGCATCGTTAAATAAAACATTTCTTTTTTTCTTTTTGAACCTGTAGGTGTCTGATTTACAGCGGTTTCACTGTATACATAAGTTCAAATCTCTCAGTAATGGCTGCCACCTAGACAGAGCTGAAAGACTCAATGGGGAGGTGTAAGACATTAAATAGAGCATAATACATGAGTTACCAGTTATTATCAAATTTATGTCCCGAGTGAAATAATTTTCACTTGTCCCGAGTGAAATAATTTTCACTTGTCACGAGCTTTAGTGAGTGACATGTGAAAATTATTTCATGAGGGACATAAATTTGATTATGACTGGTACCATGTTTGTTACTCTATTTGTTACCCCAGCTATTTGGGGTTTTTTAAAAGCCTTTATTTTCGACAGCCTACATCGGCTACACATCCATGTGTAAACTACTTTACTGTTCTGGGTATTGCTTTAACTTTGTATTTTATTCACGGTTCACAGATAATTTTCAAAACCCAAAGTTCTATATGTTTTGTAAAAAAGATCTATAATGAATTGCATTAAACTACCATTTTATTACAAGTTTAACACTGAAACCAGAAAAATGTAAACCCAAATGTATGTGACATCATTGTCTGTGCTTTGCCAAATCATGATGACATCATACTGACAAGGTGATTGGTTTGTGTTGGCGTCATATTGTCCAATAGTAGTGTACATTAAACCAATGCATGATAATTTCTCAGTGAGAAATTATGATTTTTATTTTCCCCCTTTGTGAGCGCCTGCTGGGGTAATAATTCAATTTAAGTATGAAAATAAAGTTTAAAAAAGCACACTTGTTTTTCAGTATTAATTATTTCTAAACAAACACAATCATTCATACTGTACGTGTGTGTATGTGTATATATGTGTGTATGTGTGTATGTGTGTGTGTATATGTGTTTGTGTGTGTATATGTGTGTGTATGTGTATATGTGTGTGTATGTGTGTATCTGTGTGTATATATATGTGTGTATGTGTCTGTGTGTATGTCTGTGTGTATATATATATATATGTGTGTGTGTGTATGTATCTCTGCATGTCTCTGTGTGTGTATGTGCATGTCTCTGTGTGTGTATGTGTGTGTGTATATGTGTGTGTATTTGTGTGTGTGTGTGTGTACATGTGCGTGTGTATGTGTGTTTGTGTGTCTGTCTTTGTGTATTTCTGTATGTGTGTGTGTGTGTGGTGTGTGTGTATGTCTGTCTGTCTGTGTGTATGTGTGTGTGTGTATGTGGATGTGTGTGTGTCTGTGTGTGTATGTGTGGATATGTGTGTGTATATGTGCATGTGTCTGTGTGTGTGTGTGTGTGTGTGTGTGTGTGTGTGTATACAGGTATATGTGTGTGTGTATATGTATGTATTTGTATGTGTATGTCTGTGTATATGTGTGTTTGTGTGTCTGTCTGTTTCTGTGTGTATGTATGTGTATGTGTGTGTATGTCTGTCTGTATATATTTGTGTGTGAGTCTGTGTCTGTCTGTGTGTGTGTGTGTGTGTATGTGTGGTATGTGTGGTGTGTATGTATGTGTGTGTGTGGTGTGTGTGTGTATGTGTATGTGTATGTGTGTATATGTGTGTCTGTTTGTATGTGTGTCTCTGTGTGTATGTGTGTTTGTGTGTCTGTTTCTCTGTGTGTATTAGTGCGTGCGTGCGTGTGTGTGCATGCATGTGTGTGTTAGGCATTCAGACAGGTTAACCAGCCTTACTTTAACTATAAAAGCATGCACTTTCTCTACACATCTGGTTATCTTACCGCCTTCACAAACACAAACTTAGAAACAATCACCTCGCCACCAGGCTGCTGGGTTCCCACAAAGGAACCTCATCAGCAGATAATGGTTTTCTACAATATGTCATTAAATTACATACCTGCAGTTGTTGCATTGGTTGAGATTAGCAGCCTTGATGAAAGTCATTCCACTAACTAACCTCAACGCATCAAACACCCGTCAGACCATGTGGTACGCCAGACCTAACAAAAACCAGGGCCAAGCAAGTGATTTATTTTTGAATGCATCAATCTCCACAAAACACGAAATTAAGTTATAAAGCTGTTTGCCAGAATCTGAAACAAAAGCAAGAGTGGATATAACATTGTCCAGAGCATGGCCAGGATTGGTGTTATTCAAAACTTATTTTTGGTTGCCAAGGAAATGCTTCTGTGAGTGGTTTCAGTCTTTGTGTGGTAATTATAATAATAATAATAATATAAATCAACCATACTGCATACATAATGAAATTATAAAAATGAGAAACATATGCAAAAAATGTCTGACATTGTATATATTCAACAGTATATATATCTCTAAAAATCGCAAGTAACATATTTACAATCTTCTCAAAATTTCTTAATGAAAATATATTTGCGAGATGTTCCTAACAAAGATGATGCATGTATATCAAGAAAATAATACCTACAAATATGTTTTTGAAAAATGTTTAGTTTAGACAGATTTTGTGACATGCACAAATTTGTATTTTATGTGTTCAAAAGATATGTAGAAATATTTTAAATCATAGTGGTTTATGTCTATAGTATTTCAGAAGGCAATAATCATGTGGAAAAAAAAAATCATGCAAACAGAATCAACTACATGTATGTAACATTACAGGGTTTGAAAGGAAATGTTTCATTTAACAACACACTCAACACATTTTATTTACAGTTATATGGCATCTGAAATATGGTTTTGGACCACACAGATACTGAGAGAGGAAACCCGCTGTCAACACTTCATGGTCTACTCTTTTTGATTAGCAGCAAGGGATCTTTTATATGCACCATCCCACAGACAGGATAACACATACCACAGCCTTTGATATACCAGTCGTGGTGCACTGACTGGAGTGAGAAATAGCCCAATGGGCCCATTGACGGGGACCAATCCCAAACCGACCACGCATCCAGTGAACGCTTTACCACTGAGCTCCGTCTCTCCCCTACAGGGTTTGAGACAGCTGAATAGTAACCTGTATGACTCTAATAACAGCCAAAGCTCACATTAAGTTCATTTATTCCTTTATTATTATTTTCATGATTATATCTAATTAAGATTCAAGCACGCTGTCCTGGTCACACACATCTCAGCTATCAGGATTATCAGTCCAGGACTGTGGGTTCATGATTCATTGGTAGTTGTTAACATCTATCCAATAAGCTGTTAAACTCAGTCTAAGTGGAAGCATGTACTGGGATGTAAAACCAGTACCTACCAGTCTAAAGTCAGATGGCTTAACCACTGCACCATCAATCAAAACTCCATTTCGTGTTGGTGGTTTAAATAATAGAGCAGGGGTCTTGCTACTTCTCATAAGCAATGGTGGGCCTGCCATCTCTTAAGACTAATTTCCAATACGCCTGCTATTCATTGTAGTAATATCCGCCATCTGTTTATTTAGGCTGCCATCCAAAATCACAAGTCATGCCATTATCTTGAACTATCAGAGTAATTAGGGTTCATCGTCGTTTACAAGACATTTTCAAAGTATTTGTACCCTGCAAATCTTAGTAACCTTCCCTTCCTATAAGTGGAACCAGCTCTACTGATTCCCTCCATCCCTTTCCAGAATACTGGAGAGACCACTGTAGACACTTTAATCCTTGAACTTTGCTCAAACAAATCCACTTTACAGTTGACCATTTCAGAAAAGATTTCCCATGCAAACTCTCTCAGTACAAAGATATTTTGAGTGGAGATCACAATTGAATTGTTAATTAACATGAAATGTAAAGTTCAGTTAATCCTCCATCAAACCAAATTTTAACCATGAATTGTGGCTGAACAATCAGACATCAGGCTCAAAACCTCCAACATATAGAGTCAATAGGACAGAATTAGAAGTAATTGCTAGTGGCCGTGTGGTTACAGTCGCAGGCTGTCAAATGCCATGTAAATCTGTGCAGTAGGTTTGAATCCTGCTACTTATTAAATATTACAAACAAAATTAATTTTTACATTCAGAACATAATGAATAGTTTATACCGAATACTGCATACATTATGTTCAATAATTAAAAAATAACAATGATATAAAGATTATATGTCATTTATAGGTAGTACTAAACCAAATAACATCTGGCTGCATGGGTCAAAGTTTGAGGTGCACCCAACTTTTGATAGAACAGTTAATACCACAAGTCCTGCCATTTGTGATAAATGTAATTTTGTTTCATCTAGTACCACTGTCTCAATTAGTACATGTAGCCTTGTGCTATGAAACAAGTACCAAACATTTCTGTTAAACTAGGGGTGTTGTAAAAACATCTGTTCACTTTGTATGTCATTTTCCGCAGTTAATACTTTGAGGTAGGAGTTGTAGTATTGATATTTATGGGTCATAGTTTGGTTGATATATTGCATATAGTGTTTTTAAACACAAACAATAACATGGTCGCCTATGGGATTTTATTTTATCACATGAGCTGATTAATTTGGTTTCTCAGAACCTATAAAATAGCATTAAAATCCAAGAGGTTACTAACAAGCTGGTTTGATATGACCTTACAAAATATATTTTAAAATAATTCTTTGATGTCAGAAAGGCATTTTTTTTTTATAGGTTAACAAAAGTTTATGTACACTGGTGCAGTCTGCACACCTGAGCATTTGTGTTATATTTTAAAGTTAAACTCTTTTTTCAAAAATATTTGTTTCATGGCTACAGTACAATGGAACAGTAAATGTTTTACTACTGAAATTATTTTAATTTTAATATTTTTTAACTGAAGCAATGAGTGCATTTTTAGTGGCACCCCCCTGTATTTACTGGCCTGCATGACGGCACATAAGTCAGTGCAGAAAACATTAAAACAATCACTTTGTTGCTAATGTTCACAGAAACAACAACAGGAAATGGATCTAACTTTTTGTAAGTTCTAGACAACAAACACTTCCTATTATAGTCTGTTTTTCATGATAGTTTGATTATGCAAATGAGATAAATATAAATGGTGTTCCATGCTCCTTAGTATGAATAACACAAAATGACAATATAAAAAAGCCAACGTCAAAATTTATGATCATTATATTCAACAAAAGTCTGTTATTTAACTGTGCAAATGAGCACAAATAGTGTTTGTTACAAATATAGGACAATCAATGATAATTTTGAAACAGACTATAGCTAAAAATAGGCCATGCTGTAAGTCAGGGCAGCCATATTGCTTGTGTTGTTTCACTCGGAGGGAAATTCAAAGTATGCATGGATGTTTACATTAACATATAACATAAAACATTACTTCATTTATGGATTCATAAATTACAATAAGGTATGCATTGAAGCTTCTATGTAAACTTGTGTAAGTTGATATACAAGGTTAATCATTACAGCGGTGACAGACATGTGTTAACAGGTGATACAAAACATGTTGATCGAGGCTGGTAAAAGTATACTTTTAGTACATATATAAGAGATTTTTTTAATCAAGATGTTTTATTTTAACCATTATGAATTGAATTAATGGTGTTTGTTTGTTTACAAACATACCCCAACACTTGTTTCAAGATGTAATGTAACATAATTAAAGGGACATTTCTGAGTTTGCTGCAATGTTTCAGGTGTTATCAACTAATAGAGACTTTTTAACTATTGTAATTACATATCAAATATATTTTTCTGCATAAAATATTAGTGGCTGTATATTAAATGTGTTTTTGATCGTTCTAATATTTATACTCGGTTAAATTTCATTTTATTTCCTAAAACATTTGGGGTTTTTACGTACAAAATTATTTGAAGACAAAGTCTAGTTTGGGCTTCTTACAAATATTAAGACGACCAGAAACACATTGAATATACAGACACTGATATTGTAAACAAGAAAATATATTTAAAGTGTAAGTTTAATCGTAGAAATATTTTATTAGTCGGAAACATCTTTCTTACAATGCAGCAAACTCAGGAATGTCTCTTTAACATGCACAGACTTTTGTGCCACACATGCTAAGGTGACATGAGTGTTCTTTTTGTTTTACTATCACAGTAAATAGTCTGACATTTAATGGACATAGTCTGCTCTGTTCATTTAAAAGCACTGTAGGCAGCAGTAACTCAAATCCCACCGATCGATGATCATTATAATTTACTACCACAGATGTACAAAATCACTAACAGTAATCCCAGGGTACTACTTTATAGGTACCATTAGAACTACATCTACATAGTAAATCTTGAAGTCATGTCAAAATGTCTTCACTGCTTGTTACAATTACAATTACAGAGTAAAGTTTTGTTCTCAGAATGTCTAACTAATAAGAGAATAAAAACATTTTTGGTTGTGGGATGATTCGTACCTGATTCTGTTTGTGCCTGGATGTTCCATACTTGTTTTATACTTGTTTCATACTTGTTTCATACTTCCATGTTTCATACTTCCATGGTCATTGGATTTCTTTAGAATCAGTCAATACTGCATGACCATTAATAATTGTTTTTGTTGTTTGTTTTTCATAAGAAATGTTTACATTTATAATCCAGCATTTAGCTAAAAACACATCACAAGTCTTTGATTCAATCTTTGTATGGTTGCTTACACCATGCTGAATATCTCATATCGCATAGGTTGTTGTGATACAATCTGTTTTCTTACACACCCGTTAGTGAGAACACCATGCATTAATTTTGGTTACACATGGTTGTTTACACACACACGTGTGTTAACAGTTTCAAGACATACGACTGGCTGCTCCTAGGTGATGACCAAGTCACCAATGCCATATATCCAATGAAAAACTACATGATGGAAATAGATTAGACTGTGACGTATAGTTAATCTGACATTCATGTGTCTGTGACGTGTAAGTCAGCTACAAGTCAGACCACACAGATATTGAGAGAGGAAACCTGCTGTTCCCACTTCATTGGCTACGCTTTTCAATTAGCAGCAAGGGATCTTTTACATGCATCATCCTACAGACAGGATAACACATACCACAGTCTTTGATATACCAGTCGTGGTGCACTGGCTGAAGCGAGAAATAGCCCAATGGGCCCACCGACGGGGATCGATCCCAGACCGACTGCTCATCAAGCGAAAGCTTTATCACTGGGCTATGTCCCGCCCATACCATATTTGAAATGATAAAATACATAGCACATCATTAACTATTAAATTGGTAACTATAATTATAATTTGAACCTGCAAAGTAAACTATAATTGAATCAAGGACATGTTATACTAAAATAAAATAATAAATTTATTACAAATTCCTATCTTTCCATGTCCACAAGCTCACAGTAATCATGTTTGAAACCTCAGAAAAAAACCCAGTAAACATTTCTCAAACAAACTACAAACTAAGTCAAAACAAAACAATACATGTATATAATTCAAAATAAAGGTTGTACTCATTGAACAGGGGATAAAAGAGTTAAAGTTTTGTTTTGTTTAACAACACCACTAGAGCACATTGATTTATTAATCATCAGCTATTGAATGTCAAACATTTGGTAATTTGGATATAACAAAACCCACTACAGTTTTCCATTAGTAGCAATTGGGATCTTTTATATGCACCATCCAACAGACAGATTAGTACATAACATGGCCTTTAATACATGTATACCAGCCATGGTGCATTGGCTGGAATGAGAATGAGAAATAGCCCAATGAGCCCACTGACGGAGATCGATCCCAAAATGACCATGCATGCTTTACCACTGGGCTACGTCCAGGCCCAGGGCGTAAAAGTCTAGGGTACAAAATGGTACAAAACATCCAGGGATGAACAGGATCAGGTAGGAAATGTCCTGTAATCAACATACAATGTATATAGTCCTAGTACCAGCTCCTAGCCAAAGTGAACTTTTGTTTGGTTTGGTTTAACAACACCACTAGAGCACCTTGATTGATTAATTATTGGCTACTGGATCTCAAACATTTGATAATTCTGATATGTAAACTGTACATGTAGTCTTCAGACGAAACCCACTACATTTGATAATTCTGATATGTAAACTGTACATGTAGTCTTCAGACGAAACCCACTACATTTGATAATTCTGATATGTAAACTGTACATGTAGTCTTCAGACGAAACCCACTACATTTGATAATTCTGATATGTAAATTGTACATGTAGTCTTCAGACGAAACCCACTACATTTGATAATTCTGATATGTAAACTGTACATGTAGTCTTCAGACGAAACCCACTACATTTGATAATTCTGATATGTAAACTGTACATGTAGTCTTCAGACGAAACCCACTACATTTGATAATTCTGATATGTAAACTGTACATGTAGTCTTCAGACGAAACCCACTACATTTGATAATTCTGATATGTAAACTGTACATGTAGTCTTCAGACGAAACCCACTACATTTGATAATTCTGATATGTAAACTGTACATGTAGTCTTCAGACGAAACCCACTACATTTGATAATTCTGATATGTAAACTGTACATGTAGTCTTCAGACGAAACCCACTACATTTGATAATTCTGATATGTAAACTGTACATGTAGTCTTCAGACGAAACCCACTACATTTGATAATTCTGATATGTAAACTGTACATGTAGTCTTCAGACGAAACCCACTACATTTGATAATTCTGATATGTAAACTGTACATGTAGTCTTCAGACGAAACCCACTACATTTGATAATTCTGATATGTAAACTGTACATGTAGTCTTCAGACGAAACCCACTACATTTGATAATTCTGATATGTAAACTGTACATGTAGTCTTCAGACGAAACCCACTACATTTGATAATTCTGATATGTAAACTGTACATGTAGTCTTCAGACGAAACCCACTACATTTGATAATTCTGATATGTAAACTGTACATGTAGTCTTCAGACGAAACCCACTACATTTGATAATTCTGATATGTAAACTGTACATGTAGTCTTCAGACGAAACCCACTACATTTTTTCCATTAGCAGCAAGGGATCTTTTATATTCACTTTTCTTACAGACAGGACTGGATCTATGAACATAGCATCAATTGGAGTACTACAAGAATATAAATTTTTTCCATTGTTATTTGTAATTTTCTTTAACAGTCTTCTTGTATGTATAAATAAATCACTGGCTGATTTATTTACCTATCACCTTACCAAGATTCACTCTTAAACTACTTCATCTACATTACAGAAATGCATTAGTCAAGGTAGTTAGATGTTAATGGGTGGTTTGTGTCAATAGGATGTTATTTAAAGAAAGAAAGGAAAAAACAACTAAAATATTCTCCAAAAGTGTACTTTAACACAATGCTCCTAAGAAGTAAGTTTTCTGTATATTACTTGATCCAGTTTACTCTTAGATGGAAACATGTAAGTATATCACTAGAAAAAACTGTACAAAAATACATGAAGCAACACTTAATATAATTACTCTAGTAACTTTTTATAATTCATCTATCCAGACTCTAAAGGCAATGTCACACAAACTGAGTGTCATGGATAGCCATGAGAATAGCTGACTGAGAAGACCAACATTATACAGGGGCGAGATGTAGCTCAGTGGTACAGTGCTCGCCTGATGTGCGATCGATCTAGGATCAATTGCCATCAGTGGGGCCCATTGGGAAGGAAGGAAGGAAATGTTTTATTTAACGACGCACTTACGGTTATATGGCATTGGAAATATGGTTACGGACCACACAGATATTGAGAGAGGAAACCCACTGTCGCCACATCATGGGATACTCGTTTCGATTAGCAGCAAGGGATCTTTTATATGCACCATCCCACAGACAGGTTAGTACATACCACGGCCTTTGGGTGTTGTATGTCAAACATTTGGTAATTTTGACATATAGTCTTAGAGAGTAGTACATACCATAGCCTTTGATATGCCAGTCATGGTGCACTGGCTGGAACGAGAAATAGTGGGCCCATTGGGCTATTTCTTGTTCCAGCCAGTGCTCCACAACTGGTGTAACAAAGGCCGTGGTATGTACTATTCTGTGGGATGGTGCATATAAAAGATCCCTTGCTGCTAATCACAGAGTAGCCCATGAAGTAGTGACAGTGGGTTTCCTCTCTCAATATATGTGTGGTCCTTAACCATATGTCTGACGCCATATAACTGTAAATAAAATGTGTTGAATGCATCGTTAAATAAAACATTTTCTTCCTTCCTTCCTTCCTTCCTACAAACATTACAATTTCATTGTTTGCTATACATTTTGTTATTCTCATAGCTATTCTGGATGGATTTATATCATGTGGCATTGCCTTACAATATATAAAGAAAGGAAAGAAATACTTGTCTGACACCTCAGCACATTTTAAGCTATCACTATATCTGGAATCTAACATGTTTATTGATTTTTTGTTGGTGTGGGTTTTTTTTACATTGGAAAAGGCAAAGAGGACCTAGTACTCAAGAGAAAAAAAAGTTTGTTTTGTTTAATAACACCACTAGAGCACATTTGGTAATTTTGATATAAATATATATATAGTCTTAGAGAGGAAACCTGCTACATTTTTCCATTAGTAGCAAGGCATCTTTTATATGCATTATCCCACAGACATATCACAGATATATAGCACATATCACAACCTTTGACATGCCAGTTGCGGTGCACTGGATAGAATGAGACTCAAGAGAAGAATGAAACCTGATGCCACATAGGCTACACGTATTGAAAAAGCAGCAAGGGATGCTTTTTATGCACTTTCTCATGGGCAGGATAGCACACACACATATACATGTACAAAGGCGTTTGATATATCATATATGTGTGGAACCAACTGAGATGTATAGTATCGGCAGCAGTAGTGACTACTATGTATCTGTATTAAGAAGTTTGTTTTGTTTAATAGCACCACTAGAGAACATTGATTAATTAATCATTGGCAATTGGATGTCAAATAATTGGTAATTTTGACATATAGTCTTAGAGAGGAAACTTGCTACATTTTTCCATTAGTAGCAAAAGATCTTTTATATGCACCATCCCACAGACAGGATAGCACATACCACAACCTTTCATAAACCAGTCGTGGTGCACTGGCTGAAACGAGAAATAGCCAAATGGGTCCACCGACGGGGATCGATCCCAAACCGACCTTGCATCAAGCGAGTGCTTTACCACTGGGCTACGTCCCGCCCTCCACACCTGTATTAATAATATTTGCACTGATTCACCAACTTCATTTAATTTATACAGTGACCTCGGTTTAGTCCTTTTCCATATGTTTGGATTAACAATGATTTAAACAGAGTACCAGATTAGCTTAATGTTTCCAGTGTTATCAGCCAATGACAGACTTATAAAATCAATCTGGTTTTGCATACATTTCTGAGCTAGACATATATGCACAATAGTACTATTGATCTAGAAAATAGTACTAATATTCAGGACAGGAATTAGAAGTCACGTAGATAAACATGCTAAACTATGAATGTGCATGCAGTCAAATCAGAACAAGGTTGAACATTTCAAACTTTGAATTCAAGAAACTGCCAATTCTGGAACATATCTCCACCACATGACAGAGAAATAACAAATTATATGATTATGCAAGCCTTTTTTTGTTTTTGCTTTTGAGTAGAGTTATTATTATTTTTTTTTTTTAAAGTTTATTAACCCCAGAAGGAAGGAAGGAAGGAAGGAAGGAAGGAAATGTTTTATTTAACAACACACTCAACACATTTTATATATGGTTATATGTCGCCAATTCATGGGCTACTCTTTTTCATTAGCAGCAAGGGATCTTTTATATGCACTATGCCACAGACAGGATAGTACATACCACTGCCTTTGTTACAGTTGTGAGCACTGGCTGGAATGAGAAATAACCAAAGGGGATTATCCCCAGAAAAGAAATATGGTAATGCCAGGGTTGAGGGCCCTGGTATCACTACTGTACATTAATGTTACAGGATAAACAATATACAAGAATACAAATAATATGTTATGACAGTAATAAACCTGTTACTGGTACCACAAGAAGAAATAATAGAAGGAAGGAAAATAAACAAATAGGAAGGTAGGAAAGGTTTTATTTAAAGGCTGTGGTATGTACTACCCTGTCTGTGGGATGGTGCATATAAAAGATCCCTTGCTGCTAATCGAGAAGAGTAGCCCATGAAGTGACGACAGCGGGTTTCCTCTCTCATTATCTGTGGGGTTCTTAACCATATTTCTGACACCATATAACCATAAATAAAATGTGTTAAGTGTGTCGTTAAATAAAGCATTTCTTTGTTTCAATATTCAATAAAATGTGAACCAGTTTCAAGTTCTAATGTGGCACAAATCCATGAACTCGTAACATTTGATCACTTATTTCTCTGACAAATATTTGCTTTTTCTTGACCTGTATATTGTAACAACACAGATGTTCCACTGTTGGAGATATTCTCCCTGTGGCTAGCTGATATTTTAAAACACCGCTCTACGGAAGTCGCTTCAAAGCATTCCCACGAAGACGAGACTTTCTTGTAAATGTTGATACTTTATGAAATGTACCCCCAGCCAAGCAGACACAATATTATAACTGATTCAGCGCAAAATGGTTAACAATAATACATTTTGGCATGATAAAAAATACTACAAGGTCTTCTCAAAATGATAAGATTCAACACAAAAAGACTATGTTATTATTGACTTATTAAAACATATTTTATTACATATAATGTACAAATGGATTGGGCACAAGTTATCTAACTTACGAGACCCTCTCCCATGTTATTATTAACAGTACCTAAATAAAAAGGATGTCCTGGACTCCAGGAGTCAAATGTTAATTTTGGAAGGTCACGGCAAGTGTTACATTTTGATTAATAACAGAAATAAGGGCATCAACAGAACTTGGGAGAGGCATCAAGGCCAATTTTCCTTCAAAAGAAGGAAGGAAGGAACTGTTTTATTTAACAACACACTCAACACATTTTATTTACGGTTATATGGTGTCAGACATATGGTTACGGTCCACATAGATATTGAGGGAGAAAACCCACTGTCGTCACTTCATGGGCTACTCCTTTCAATTAGCAGCAAGAAATCTTTTATATGCACAATCGCACAGACAGAATAGTACATACCACAGCCTTTGTTACACCAGTTGTGGAGCACTGGTTGGAATGAGAAATCCTTCAAAAGAAGGTCACAAAGGCAACTTAATTTCTATCATATGTTTTGTTTTCTCAGACAAAAATTTATTTTATCTTGGTACCTTGACTCTAGCCTTTGCAGTTTATGAATACAGATGTCTTTTATAATATTACCAATGATAAATGTACATTTTCTTATATATACAACACAGAATGTATGGGAAGAACATGATGGTAAATCAGGTAGGCCATTCTTCTTACAATTAACAATGTGATTTTTGGAACACAATGGCAATTATGTTTGTCACTATAGAGCACATTAATTTAATAGTCATCAGCTATTGGATGTCAAACATTTGTTAATTTTTATATGTCAGTGCATTGATACAATTTGAAACCTGGACTGGCAAAGTCAGAAGCTGTGTCCAGGGTAGATTTGTCTGAACCCCCAAAAACTTTCATTTTGTTTAGTGACACTACTAGTGCACATTGATTAATTAATCATCGGCTACTGAATGTCAAAAATGTGGTAATTCTGACACGTAGTCATCAGAGGAAATCTGCTACATTTTTCCTAATGCAGAAAGGGATCTTTTATATGCACTTTCCCACAGACAGGATAGCACATACCATGGTCTTTGACTAATTGTGCAGCGGGATGTAGCCCAGTGGTAAATTGCTCCCTTGATATGGGCAGTTGGTCTGGGATTGATTTCCTTCTATGGGGCCATTGTGCCATTTCTCGTTCCAGTCAGTACACCACGACTGGTATATCAAAGGCCATGGTATGTGCTAGCAGGTTTCCACTCTAAGACTATATGTCAAAATTACCAAATGTTTGACATCCAATAGCTGATGATTAATAAATCAATGTGCTCTAGTTGTATCATTAAACAAAACAAACTATGGCCTGGCAAAGTCAGAGGCTGTTCCCAGGGTGGATATATCAAAACCAAGGAGATTTGGACACTTAAATAAGGTTTCCTAATCATAAAAAGGACCTTTTATGCCATTTTTCTTATGGGCAACAGCCATGTAAAGTTAGTGATGATTATTACTAAATTACTAGTCTCAATATAAATCATATACAAACTATATATCTGACGTGTTATTTACATTCTTCATTAAAAGAAAATCAATTTACAATCGACATGATATATTTTTTAATTACAATTATGAGATAGATATCTTTCTTGTTCAATTTATGATACTGAAATATTGGGGTGTTTGAGCACATGCATACATGTATATATATGATACATGTGGATATTATTATTAATATTGTTAAAATAAGTCATCATACATTCGCAAAAATAATTTATGAAAAAACTCAAGTTGTATAATTTTGTATGGGGAATATAATAGCAAAATAATTATTATGGTAAAAAAAAACCCTTAATTTGCATAATTTGTATGGGGAATATTTAATAGTAAAATAATTATTATGAAAAACCTAAAGTTGCATAATACTGTAGGTGTATAGGTGTCAAAAGTGGGGAAGAGGAGAGCACTACACCCACACATTATTTATCGACCCCCTCCTGAATTGAAAAAAAAGAAGAATGTTTTGTTTAACAACACCACTAGAACACATTGGATGTCAAACATTTGGTAAATTTGAGTTGAAAGGCCAATTATTATACTGAACAATAAAAGAAACACACATTAATCTGGTTTTCTTTAAAACTATTTACTTTGAATCTCAAATTAATTTTTATATGTCTGTTAAAATAAAAAACGTCTGGTGAACATTTTAGGCTCATGTTGGCAAAATATTTACATTAAGTGAATCATGAAAACCCCCCACCATATATTAATATATTTGCATTTCTTTTCGTTTTCGCAGTGCACCACGACGGGTATATCAAAGGTGATGGTATGTGCTATCCTGTCTATGGAATGTTGGATATAAAAGATCCCTTGCTAGTAATGGAAAAATGTAGCAGGTTTCCTCTCTAAGACTATACATGTACATATATGTTAGAATTACAAAATATATGATATCCAATAGCCGATAATTAAAATAAACCAATGTTAAACAAAACAAACTGTGGCCTGGCAAAGTCAGCGGCTGTGCCCAGGGTGGATATATCTGAACCAAGGAGATTTGGACATTTAAAGATTTTTCTTTAAAAAAAATAATTGGACCCTCCAGTTACTGGCATCTTCCAATGTCTATTCTGGATGTATGCCATTTTGACATACTGTACACGTATGTATTCCAGAAAACTGTTGTGAATTTAGAACATGAACCGCGGTTCATACCAAGACTTCATTTTGCCTGAAAACCTGCATGTTGAGAATACCTGTCATACTGGCTGGAGACAAAAAAACCTCATTTCTCTACCAGCTAGACCTCGTGTTTCTCTATCGTTTCTCTATCGCAATCTCGCCTTCCAAAAACAACACAATAACCGACATTCCATGCACCCATTCATACGCATTATTTCCGCAAGGCTCGCATTCACGTCTGTCTAATGCAGTCACAATCATCTACTAAATTGTTTAGGATTTTTTTGTGTTTTTTTCAGCTTGTGTTCAGACACACACTGAGTTCAACCTTCAGACTAAATATATATTTAACATCACGACTGGTATAGCAAAGGCCAAGGTATGTGCTATCCTGTCTGTGGGATGGTGCATATAAAAGATCCCTTGCTACTAATGAAAAAATAACTGGCCTCGGTGGCACAGTGGTTAAGCCATCAGACTACAGGCTAGTAGGTACAGCATTCGCAGCCCGGTACCGCTTCCAACCCAGAGCGAGTTCTTAAGGGCTCAATGGATAGGTGTAAATCCACTACACCCTCTTCTCTCTCACTAACCACTAACCAACTAATAACTAACCACTCACCTGGACAGACAGCCCAGATAGCTGAGGTGTGTGCCCAGGACAGCATGCTTGAACCTTAATTGGATATAAGCATGAAAATAAGTTGAAATGAAATGAATAAAAATGAAAAATGTAGTGGGTTTCCTCTCTAAGGCTATATGTAAAATTACTGAATGTTTGACATTCAATAGCCAATCATAAATATACATGTACATTGTATCAGAAGAAAAATAACAATATATCAAGTTGTTTTCTATAAACCCTGTTACATATGATTTTATGTATTATAAATTTATTACATGGTAATACATACAGTAAAAAATAACTGTTTCATATTATATGAAATTGTGTATAATAAATTTGTTATTTGGTTTCTGAATACACCAATACCATGTATACAGTTATAATGGAACATGTATGTACATTTTATTTTATACATTTGTTAATTGGTTTTACAAGGCAATAACATTTATACAGTTTCTTTTATATCAAGTGGAATTGAATATTACGTCTCTTACAAACATATCATCATGGGAATGTTATTAATTTATGCTACAGAACATTCATCAATTTGGTGTAAACTGTTTGAAAATTAACTAAAGCAAAAATCCTATTCAGTGTGAGCCCTGACATAATTAAGGTTGCACTGAACCAAAAACACATTGGTTTGTTAATCATCGGCTATTGGATGTCTAATATTTAGTAATTTTGACATATAGTATTAGAGAAAGAAAGAAAGAAATGTTTTATTTAACGACGCACTCAACACATTTTATTTACGGTTATATGGCGTCAGACATATGGCAGCAAGGGATCTTTTATTTGCGCTTCTCACAGGCAGGATAGCACAAACCATGGCCTTTGTTGAACCAGTTATGGATCACTGGTCGGTGCAAGTGGTTTACACCTACCCATTGAGTCTTGAGCCTTGTGGAGCACTCACTCAGGGTTCCCCCTCCCTTTTTTTTGGAAGGGTGGGGTATCACGTGGCCGCCCTCCATTAATGTTCAACCAGCGAGAACACTGGCAAGAGATCTGATATACCAGTCATGGTGCACTGACTGGAATAAGAAACAGCCCAATGGGTTCGCCGATGGTGATCGATCCCAGACTGACTGCACAATAGGTGTGTGTTTTGCCCAACAAAAGAAGAATGTTCCGTGACAAAGTTTTAGGTGCATCGTCAAATATTTACTGAGTAAAAACAGCTGTGGCTCTGATTGGTAGTAATATTGTACATTGATTATTTATGCAAATATTATTATCCATTGCCAATAAATAATTACACTTTTATTTGTTATACATTTGTTATGCAGTAGAAATGAAAATGATTTTCAGCAAAAATGACGGTTGCTAATAAAAATATTATAAGTATAAGTTTGTTTTGTTTAATGTCTTTGTATAGAGCACATTGATTTATTAATCATCGGTCATTTGGTAAATTTTTATACAATTTTAGAGAGGAAACCCGCTGCATTTTACCATTAATAGCAAGGGATCTTTTATATGCATTATCCCACAGACAGGATAACACATACCACAGCCTTGGTGCACTGGGTAGACAATATAGAGAAAATGTTACTTCTTTCCCTAACTCCAGCTAGTGCACCAGCTAGTGCACTGGGTATATCATTTCATTTCATTTCAACTTATTTCCGTGCATATATCCAATTAAGGTTCAAGCATGCTGTCCTGGGCACACACCTCCACTATCTGGGCTGTCTGTTCAGGACAGTGGGTTAGTTGTTGGTTAGTGGTTAGTAGGGGTTATAAAAGGCCGTGCAGACTGCTGACTGCCTGCTCAAAGTTGGCCACTTTTCTGCTGTCATGACTTCTACGAAGGTCCAGTTGAGTTGTGAGTGCGGTACAGTTGAGTTGTGAGTGTGGTCCAGTTGAGTTGTGAGTGCTGTCCAGTTGAGTTGTGAGTGTGGTCCAGTTGAGTTGTGAGTGCTGTCCAGTTGAGTTGTGAGTGCGGTTCAGTTGAGTTGTTAGTGAGGTCCAGTTGAGTTGTGAGTGCGGTCCAGTTGAGTTGTGAGTGTGGTCCAGTTGAGTTGTGAGTGCAGTCAGTTGAGTTGTGAGTGCGTTCCAGTTGAGTTGTGAATGTGGTCCATTTGGGTTGTTAGTGTGGTCCAGTTGAGTTGTGAGTGTGGTCCAGTTGAGTTGTGAGTGTGGTCCAGTTGAGTTGTGAGTGTGGTCCAGTTGAGTTGTGAGTGTGGTCCAGTTGAGTTGTGAGTGTGGTCCAGTTGTGAGTGCGGTCCAGTTGAGTTGTGAGTGCGGTCCAGTTGAGTTGTGAATGTGGTCCAGTTGAATTGTGAATGTGCTCGGACTAACAACTGGGTGTCATTGGATCCAATTAGTTTTTTGAATCAGATATGATGGCCATTGTAGAAGTCGTAAGAGCACTCAGAGACAGTTGGCAGTCTGAGCCTTGCATATAAGACTATGTGTCAGAATTACCAAATGTTTAACATCCTGCAGCCAATTTTTAATAAATCAATGTGATCTAGTGGTGTTGTTAAACAAAGCAAACAATAGGTAAAGAGCTAACGTTAATTTTTCCCCAAATAAAGTACAAAAATTGTTATATACAGTGAAACCGCTCAAAACCAGACCCTCTGTAAACCAGAATTCCCTCAGAACCGGACGTTTTGTGCGGCCTCCTTTTAAATACCTGTACAGAAGACAACGTCTCTAAACCAGATACCTCTTAAAACCAGATTTTTACTTGGTCCAGATGGTGTCCAGTTTAAAGGAGTTCCACTGTATATATATATATGAACTGCAAGCACTAGAAAGCTCTCCATCATAGACTGCATACTAGTCTCAAAGGGCGTGGTTCCAATGATTAGATTTCCTTATCTTGCCAGGATTCCAGTCTGCTCTTTCAAAGCAAACACACTCATGTTATTATTCTTTTTTATTTTCCGCTTCTTTGATGTGGTGCTGTCATCTACTCATTTTAACCTGACATATCCATGTTTCAACAGCAAGTTCCCTCCATTTCTTACGTGCTAAGGGTTTTTCCATATGGATGATAATCAGGACAGTAGGTTATGTTTTAAATACATGTACAAAAACAAAAATTACCTACCGGGTAATTTAGCTGATTGTTATTAAAAATAAAATCATAAAAATAGTTTTTTTTAGCTGATTTTTGTTTAAATACAGAATAAAATACATACTTTAGCTGAATAGTTTTTAAATAAAGAATAAAAATGGACATAATTTAGCTGATTTTTGTTTGTTTATCTTTTGTTTTGGTTCTTTGTTTTTGTTATATGGAATAAAAATACATACTTCTGCTGATTTTTCTTTTAAATAGAGATTAAAAAATTGCATAATTTTGTTGATTATTTTTAAAAGACAATAAACTGACACAATTTTTAAATATTTTTTTAAATACAGAATAAAATTTACATCATTTATGTGATAATTGTGGTGCACTGGCTGTAACAAGGAGTAGCCAAATGGGCCCATCAAAGTACATCAGGTGTACACTTTGCCACTGGTCTATTTCCTGCCACCCCCCTCCCCTCCACTCCTTCAACAAGGATGGATCCTACATGCTGTTACATCTTGGATAAGAGGTTCTTCACAAAGTTGCTGCATCCTGTAGCTGCATCCTGTATCTCTGGCATTTCATTGAATTTAAATTTTAAAAACCTAAAATTCCTTCAGATTGGAGCTTTAAAATTTCCTACCGATGTAAGATATTTCTGACTAAATTACATATTAAATACACTTTCTTGTTTAGAACTTCACTAGCTCTCTGTACATACAATGTGTTTCTGGTTGTTCTAAACAGTTATAGCTAGTAGTCTAAACTCTATTTTACCTCCCAATAATTTCATACATATGAAAATATTTATATTAAGAAGTAAAATGAACTTTGAACTATAAAAACATTAACATGACTAGAAACATATTGTATATACTTCGTCTGACAGCCTGTAACCAATGATTAATTAATCAATGTGTTCTAGTGGTTTCCTTAAACAATACAAACTTAACAGCAAGCAACAATAATTATGTTAAACCTGACTTGCAACAATAATTTTGTTAAGCATGGCCTTGCACCAATACATTTGTTAAGCTTGTTCTGATAATAAGTTTGTTAAACCTGCTCTGCAATGATAATTTTATTAAGTCTGTGTTTGTAACAATAATTTTATTAAGCCTGTGTTTGTAAGAATAATTTTATTAAGCCTGTGTTTGTAAGAATAATTTTATTAAGCCTGTGTTTGTAAGAATAATTTTATTAAGCCTGTGTTTGTAAGAATAATTTTATTAAGCCTGTGTTTGTAACAATAATTTTATTAAGTCTGTGTTTGTAACAATAATTTTATTAAGCCTGTGTTTATAACAATAATTTTATTAAGTCTGGCCTTGCAGCTATCATTTTGTTAAACCTCTCCTTCCAATTATAATAATGTCAAATCTAGCCTTGCAACAATAATTCTAGCTCGTGAAGTGGCGACAGCAGGTTTCCTCTCTCTGTATATATGTGGTCCTTAACCATATGTCCAAGGCCATGTAACCATAAATAAAATGTGTTGAGTGTGTCGTTAAATACAACATTTTCTTCCTTCTGTTAAGCCTATATAGCCTTGAAACAATAAATGTTTTAAAACTTGGCCTTGCAACAATAATTGTTTTTTAAAGCCTGGCCTTGCAACAATAATTTTGTTAAGCCTAACTGGTCTTGTAAAAAATACAAGGTATTCTAACAATAGCTCCAACTCCAAGCATGCAGCCCGACAGTTTAAAACCTAATTAATGGATTGCCAAGCAACACCCATGCTCCTCTCTTGTAGCCCAATATGTGATTGGGAAGTGATGGATTAGTTAGACGAGGGCCCGTGTTCCGATAACCACGTGCAATACTTTAACTAGGCATGTACCGATTTCTGACAGCTTCGACTCAAAGTCTGCTGCGGAGAGCTCAAGAAAAACTTCAAGAGATCCCCTCAATCTGTCATGTTCTATGTTTTTAACAGGGCCCAGGAACAAGTTGAAAGGTGCTAGAAAAAACATATCACCCATCACTGTTAACTACATTTCTCCAGAATAGTTAACATAGAATTGGATTTCTTGGCACACTATGAAAAAAAAAGTTGAAAAAAAAAGAATTAGGAAAAGAAGTTCGGCAAGTTGAAAGTTCTGAACAGCATTACTAGGAATGTGGTAGTGATGTATGTTAGTGAACACATTACTGACAAAATCATCATGTGAGCTGCATGAAGTGAGGGAGGAATTATATACAGGAAGAAAAATTGTTAATGAATGGTGTGGGTTTGTGGGGTGGGCGTTCAAGTGTCTTGGGTAGCCAAGGGAGGGAGGAATTATATACAGGAAGAAAAAAAAAATGCTGAATGGTGTGGGTTTGTGGGGTGGGCGTTCAAGTAACTTGAGTAGCCAATCGGTGGACAATAAAAGGCCAAGGACAACTACATGGATGTTTACATGGATGTTTCTCCTTTACAATGTTGTTTTAAAACTTGTAGCCAAAGAGCTACGTCACAAATTGACTTTTATAACACCCCAGCACATTTATAATAAGTGGCTATTTCATTTGAACTTATTTTCGTGCTTATAGCCAATTAAGGTTCAAGTACGCTGTCCTGGGCATACACCTTAGCTATCTGGGCTGTCTGTCCAGGACAGTGGGTTAGTTGTTAGTTGGTTAGTGGTTAGTGAGAGAGAAGAGGATGTAGTGGCCTTACACCTACCCATTGAGCCCTTAAGAACTCGCTCTGGGTTGGAGCTGGTACTGGGTTGCGAACCCTGTACCTACCAGCCTGTAGACCGATGGATTAACCACTATGCCACTGAGGCTGGCTATTAAATATAAAAAATATCAAACAAACAAACAAAAACAAACAACAAGACACATATAATTGGTTACATGTTTCACTTGATAGCAAGAGATCTTTTATATGTAAATTCCAGGACAGCACACACCACAATTAAAAATATTGAATTTCGGACCAGGATTTCTGGAACTTAAATAAAATAATAAAAATCACATGGTCTGGAAAGAACTAATGACAAAAGGTTAACAAATACATCAAAAACATTAATAAGCATTATACCCACCCTCCCAAAACAATTCACTGGAAAAACAACAAAAGACATTGATAAATAAACACCAAAACATGAAAAATATTCAACAAGCCAAATGCTAAATAACAAATGGAAAGATCTATGCCACAAAACATTAAAGGTGATAAAAACCACCTGTACATATACATACCAAGAGGAAACTTCACGTGTTGTTTTCATGGTCAGTTATTATTCTGTGAAATATACTCTTCAAAAAAAGTAGGGGAACCTGAAATATTAATGTTAATATCAACTACTAGACTGAAGATACGTTTTGACCACAGACATCCTGGTAAAGAATGTTCAGGTCTGTTTATCAACACACTGAAACACATTCCATAGTTTGCACTTGCATCACACAGTTGCCCTGTAGGTTGCACTATACCAATTAATTTCCGGCTGGGTCGAAGTTCGAGGTGTACCGAACTTTTAATAGAGAAGTTAACACCACAAGTCCTGTGATTGGTTATAAATGTGAGTGTGTTGGTTGTAAAAAAAATTAGTTTCATCTGGGCTAAAAATGTATGCAATTTTATTTGATGTAGTACCACCGTGTCAAGTAGCCTTGTGCTTGGAACATGTATGGGGTACCTGTAAAAAAAAGTACTCAAATTTTGTGCGAAACTAGGGGTGTTGCAGAAACATCTGGTTATACCAAAAATGAGCCATGAAAGGTACCATTTTCTGCAGTTAATACTTTGAGGTAGGGGTTGTAGTACTGATATTTATGGGTCACAGTTTGGTTGATATATTGCATATAGTGTTTTTAAACACAAACGTTAACATGGTCGCCTATGGGATTTGAATTGGTATAGTCCAACCTGTACACTATGTGGGGTGTCATTCTTGATTTTGACAATTTCCAGGAAGGTCGATTAATCACTGTGGAACATTATTTCTGTCAATCTTTTTCATTCTGTTGATCATACAGTTGTTATTGTTTTGTTTTTAGTAATTTTTATTGTTTGAATTTGCAATTTACTGATAAAAAAACGTCAGCTTTCAAATTTCACTTCTGACCACAATCGTCCTTCAAGATCTTTGGTGGTCATAAAACCTACTGTAATACTGAATTGTAATTGAGTTGTAATGTTTGCCCATTTAATTCACTATTATCATATAACCATTCCCCACAGCTAATATACATGTACCATATAATTTTGGCAATTGTAAATTCTTATTAGAGTTCCCCATCTTTTTTTTGAAGAGTATATATACTGGTTTATTATCTCAATCACAATGAGGGGGTGGACGAAGCTCAGTGGTAAAGCACTTGCTTGAAGCATGGTCAGTCCAGGGTCGATCCCCGTCAATGGGCACATTGGGCTATTTCTTGTCCCAGCCAGTGCACGTGTCACAACTGGTATATCAAATGTTGTGGTATGTACCCGTCTGTGTGATGGTGCTTATAAAAGATCCCTTGCTACTAATGTAAAAATGTAGCGGGTTTCCTCTCTAAGACTACATAATAGAATTACCAAAGTTTGACATCCATTAATAGCCGATGATTAATAAATCAATGTGCTCTAGTGATATTGTTAAACAAAACCAACTATAAACTCAGTCACTAAGAGGGAAAATGTAGAGATATTTGAAAACATTACTTCTGTATGTGCATCATCTGCCGACAGAGTTTGTAAAACTAAGCCTGACATTTAGAGAATCTAGCAAGAAAACATACACTGGCGCGTTCCGAACAGGTGGGTGCTTAGAGGGTGATCAGATAGCCAGCATCCGTCTAACGTCGTCTAATGTGAGAAACACCTGGGTGGCCACTCTTGTAGTTATACAGGGCTGTTCTAGAGGTGATCACGGAGGGAGGAGAGGAAGGGGGTTGCTGGGGAGGAGGGGGATGTGGGTGCTTAGAGGGTGATCAGATAGCTGGCATCAGTCTAACGTCGTCTAATGTGAGAAACACCTGGGTGGCCACTCTTGTAGTTATACAGGGCTGTTCTAGAGATGATCACGGAGGGAGGAGAGGAAGGGGGTTGCTGGGGAGGAGGGGGATGTGGGTGCTTAGAGGGTGATCAGATAGCCAGCATCCGTCTAACGTCGTCTAATGTGAGAAACACCTGGGTGGCCACTCTTGTAGTTATACAGGGCTGTTCTAGAGATGATCACGGAGGGAGGAGAGGAAGGGGGTTGCTGGGGAGGAGGGGGATGTGGGTGCTTAGAGGGTGATCAGATAGCCAGCATCCGTCTAACGTCGTCTAATGTGAGAAACACCTGGGTGGCCACTCTTGTAGTTATACAGGGCTGTTCTAGAGGTGATCACGGAGGGAGGAGAGGAAGGGGGTTGCTGGGGAGGAGGGGGATGTGGGTGCTTAGAGGGTGATCAGATAGCCAGCATCCGTCTAACGTCGTCTAATGTGAGAAACACCTGGGTGGCCACTCTTGTAGTTATACAGGGCTGTTCTAGAGGTGATCACGGAGGGAGGAGAGGAAGGGGGTTGCTGGGGAGGAGGGGGATGTGGGTGCTTAGAGGGTGATCAGATAGCCGGCATCCGTCTAACGTCGTCTAATGTGAGAAACACCTGGGTGGCCACTCTTGTAGTTATACAGGGCTGTTCTAGAGATGATCACGGAGGGAGGAGAGGAAGGGGGTTGCTGGGGAGGAGGGGGATGTGGGTGCTTAGAGGGTGATCAGATAGCTGGCATCAGTCTAACATCGTCTAATGTGAGAAATACCTGGGTGGCCACTCTTGTAGTTATACAGGGCTGTTCTAGAGGTGATCATGGGGGAGGAGAGGAAGGGGGGTTGCTGGGGAGGAGGGGGGGGGAGTGTTTAGAGGGTGATCAGATAGCCGGCATCCATCTAACATGAAAAACACCTGGGTGGCCACTCTTGTCACACAGGGCTGTTCTAGAGGTGATCACGGGGTGGGTGGGTGTGGGAGTGAGCTGGGTTTGCTTAGAGGATGATCAGATAGCCGGCATTTGTCTAACATCGTCTAATGTGAGAAACACCTGGGTGGCCACTCTTGTAGTTATACAGGGCTGTTCTAGAGGTGATCATAGAGGGGTGGGGGTGGGGTAGGGTTAAAGTTAAAGTTTGTTTTGTTTAATGACACCACTAGAACACATTAATTTATAAATCATCAGTTATTGGATGTCCCACGTTTGGCAACATTAACTTGGTCTGTTTATATTTGTAATTGCCATTTTGAGAAGCATAACAGATAAGATCCAGTATCAGTGTAATTGTTAAAAAGTTTGTTTTGTTTAACGACACCACTAGAGCACATTGATTTATTAATCATCAGCTATTGGATGTCAAACATTTGCACGGGATCTTTTATATACATAATACTACAGACAGGAGAGCACATATCACAGCCTTTGATATACCAGTCATGGTGCACTGGATGGAGTGAGAAATAGCCAGCTATTGGATGTCAAACATTTGCACGGGATCTTTTATATGCATAATACTACAGACAGGAGAGCACATATCACAGCCTTTGATATACCAGTCATGGTGCACTGGATGGAGTGAGAAATAGCCAGCTATTGGATGTCAAACATTTGCACGGGATCTTTTATATGCATAATACTACAGACAGGAGAGCACATATCACAGCCTTTGATATACCAGTCATGGTGCACTGGATGGAGTGAGAAATAGCCAGCTATTGGATGTCAAACATTTGCACGGGATCTTTTATATGCATAATACTACAGACAGGAGAGCACATATCACAGCCTTTGATATACCAGTCATGGTGCACTGGGTGGAACGAGAAATAGCCAGCTATTGGATGTCAAACATTTGCACGGGATCTTTTATATGCATAATACTACAGACAGGAGAGCACATATCACAGCCTTTGATATACCAGTCGTGGTGCACTGGATGGAGTGAGAAATAGCCAGCTATTGGATGTCAAACAGTTGGTAATTTTGACATAAGAATTGTGTGTCACTTTTTGTGAATTTATTGATGTAAAACAGTCACAAATTGCATAAAATCGTGTAGACTGGAATGAAAAATAGCCCAACTGATGATGATTGATTCCAGACCAACTGTGCACGAAAGTAAAAAAAAAATTGTTTAACGACACCACTAGAGCACATTGATTTATTAATCATCAGCTACTGGATGTCAAACATATGATCATTTGGACACAGTCATAGAGGAGGAAAATAGAGAGGAAACCTGTTACTTTTTTCCAATAGTAGCAAGGGATCGTTTATATGCACCATCCCACAGACAGGATAGCACATATCACGGCCTTTGATATACTAATGGGCCCACTGACAGGGATCGACCCCAGACTGACTGTGCTTGAAGTGAATGCTTTACCACTGGGCTATCAGTGGAATTGAGTCAATGCATGTATTATATAAAACTTCAGCTGTATCGTTATTACACTGATTTGATAGCCGCCAGCCTAATGATATTACATGCAACAGAGATGGGGACATTTTCTTTTTTGCTGGTCGTGGACTAATTTCAAGTCCCTGGAGACCAACATAAATTATTGATGTGTGTCAGTCCTACTTTTCCACAGCTTGTACCCAGTGTGAATATTAATCTACAGTCACTAATGGTGTCATTTACATCACAGATTTCACCATTCCGTGTCCTCCCAGGACGACATTTCAATTACAGTGACAGTTCTGAGTTTCCTTCCCATTGCAGATGCAGTGCAGGGGGTGGGTTATGGGAGTTGAAACCCCTCCCTGTTCAAGCTGAGTCCAATATCTTTTGATATGCTCCTATACCACTAAGGTTTCGTGCATGTCTTTCCTGGATCCCTTCTCTGGATAGCCAGAAGCCTGATCCAGGACAGAGCAAAAACAAATTCTGTATAGTTTGCTGGGAATCTTGACTAGATCCCCCTATAAACTTCGCTTGCCACAAACTAGACAAACCACCATCCTGCTAAAATTTCTGAACCCGCACCTGTATTGTAAGATTCTTATTTCTAAAAGAGTCTTTTTAACAACTAAAATTACATGTTTAAATACATTTTACTTAGCAGTCAGTATATTTAATGTGTTTGTGATTGCTCTAATGTTTGTTACTCATTTAAAAGATCCCTTGCTGCTAATGGGTAAATGTAGCAGGTACATGTGTCCTCTAAGAATATATGTAAAAATTAACACGTGGTTGACATGCTATAGCCTATGAACAAAACAAACCTATTTTCTTATATAATTAATTGTCTATATCATATGCAAGGAGTGAGACGTAGTCCAGTGGTAAAGTGCTCACTTGATGCACAGTCAGTCTGGGATCGATCTCCATCAGTGGGCCCATTGCGCTATTTCCAGCCAGTGCACCATGACTATTATATCAAATGCTGTGGTATGTGCTAACCTATCTGTGTGTGCGGGGGGGATTGCATATAAAAGATAACTTGCTACTAATTGAAGAATGTAGCAGGCTTCCTCTCTAAGACTATATATCAAAATTACTATATGTTTGACGTCCAATAATAAATCAATGTGCTCTAGTGGTGTCATTAAACAAAATGAACTTACTTTATGGTATGATTCTCAACATCATATACAACTATGTCTGGATCACTAGTCCAATCTTGACACAGCTTACAGGTTGCATAGTACTAAAGAAGAGAGTTCTGTGTCAAAGTTCGAGGTGCACCGTCAAATATTTGCAGAGTAAAAGCAGCTGTGGGTGTGATTGGTAGTAATATGTGACATTGATTATTTGTGCAAATACTGTTATCCATTGACAATAAATAAATACACTTTTATTTGTTATACAGTTGTTATGCAGTATATACCAGAGGTTGAAACTAATGCGGGGTACCCCCAAAAATGAAACTGCAATTTTCAGCAAAAATGACGGTTGCTATTAAAAACATTAATTAAATCTTTTAAATGGTATGTGACACCCAATTTTCTTGCAGGTAGATTACATGTGCTTACTTCCTGGGCGTGTTGATACGCTGCTTATATCAGTTTTATTAGTAAACGTTAACATTATCGGCAATAGGAATTGATTTGGTCTATTAGAACCTATAGCAAATGTTACACCATACCGGTCAGATTGTAATGTAAGCTTAAAGTGTCTACACTGTATAATATAATCTGTCAGCTATGACTAGTCATAATTTGCAATGATACAAATCCCAATCTTTCCCCTGAGAGATCTGTTCCTCACTATGGAGTATCCAGGGGTGGCAGCGTGAGAGTAGACCAGTTTCCATGGGAATGGTGAACACAGTTTTACTCTTGGAAAGTTTAAAATCAATTCTGAAAGCATTGATCTCAGATAATTTGTTCTGTGCTAAATAGATATTTGTGTTTTATTTTAAATATTTGGTCTGTGATATATTTTGTTGGATCTATACTCCATTCTTGGTATAGTTTGATCATGGTCTGTGTGTGAATCATGAATGGGTACAGGCATGTAAGCAGTGCTGGATTTATAAGGTGGCAAAGGGGGCAATTGTCCCGGCTCCCCCCACCCTGCCAGAGCCCCCCCCCCCCCCCGACTAAGGACTTCCTTTATAAAAAAATGTAATAATTATAAAATTAGTACATTTTTTTATTTGTCATGTAATTTAGTTTCTATGTTGAGGGGCCAGCGAACCTGAAGTGCCCCGGGCCCCCCAAGGTCTAAATCCAGCCCTGCACATAAGAAAAGTTTAAGCAAGCAATCACGGTCTAATGTTTTGTTTACCACAGCTCTGCTATTAGTTTTTGTGGTTTAAACAACAGATGTTTTGTTTTAAAGTTTTAAATTATTTTTTATGGATATGTCATTGGTTCTTTGTTCGCATAACTATGACAACTAGTATTCATACTGATGTGTCTTAAACATTTAATTAATTCAACCATCCATCATCCAAAATCCATCCATCCACCTATACCCATGCATTCCTCCATCATCATCCATCTATCCATCGATACCCAACCACGCACCCATGCATACAAAAAAACCACTCACTCATCTACCCAACACCTACCTACCCACTCACAGTTTACACATTTTAATGCTAAAGTTATATATAATCAAAATACATTATTGTCGTCTATTATCTGTGTACTATATTTAATTTGTCTGTTCGACCATCCATCCATCCATTCATTCTCCCTGAAAGAATACAAAACCAGCTTAAACTGTTTTGTCCATCCATCTGTACAACCATCTACCCATCCACCCATTCATCCATTCATCTATCCATCCATCATCCATCCATGCATCTATGCATCCATATATCCATGCATCTATCCAATTACCCGTCCGTCCATCCCTTCATCTATCCATCGATTCATCCGTCCATCCGTCCGTCCATCCGTCCGTCCATCCATCCATCCGTCCATCCGTCCGTCCATCTGTCTGTCCGTCCGTCTATCCGTCCATCCATTCAAATCCATCCGTCCATCCATCCATCCATCTGTCCATCCATCCATCCGTCCATCCATCCATTCACCTACCCCATCCCTCCTTCCATTCTCAGATATCACACTGAAAACAAATCTCAGATGTTTCTGGTGAAATCTTCAGTGTTAAAAGCCATTGTTTGTTGCACACACTGCATGGTGAGCATCTTGGCACACTAAGAGTCAATAAGCTTGGTTGTAAAGCATCCTAATGTCCGTCAGTGCCAC
Organism: Gigantopelta aegis; assembly: GCF_016097555.1. Classification (NCBI taxonomy): domain Eukaryota; kingdom Metazoa; phylum Mollusca; class Gastropoda; order Neomphalida; family Peltospiridae; genus Gigantopelta; species Gigantopelta aegis. The sequence goes on along the minus strand of NC_054700.1, from coordinate 7,413,199 downwards.
ATTGGTCACCAGCAGTTACAGCGGCCATAACCAGCACCGAATTACTCACTGTACTGGTAAGTGTCAGACAGACTCGTATTGTTCACATCATAAACTCTGTATTCATTCTGCGTATGTACGTGAAAGTTTTAGTGCACGTACTACAGTGAGAACTAATATCTTGTACGGTACTACATTCACGGTGGATGGGATTCTCAAATCACGCAGGGGTCTGAAACAATCTGCATATAACACACAGTGTACCATTAAAATAACATTTAAGGTTAAAGCTGTTCTGACAAAAGACATTAAGACAATACTTGGTGGGATGGAGTGAGAAATACTGAAAATTGACCTTTGTTTAATGGATGTGTGGGAAGGCGGGTGGGTGATTTGGCAGGCAGGTGGGTGGATAGATGGATGGACAGACAGACAGAAAAGATAGAGATGAAACCTATAGTCCCCCCCCCCCCCCAGTTCGACCGGTAGGGGTGCTAATAAGAGGGTTTGCTCCATTGATTCCACGAGTGCTTCATACGGTTATACAAACTGCATGCGTGTACCCCTGCCCACTACCAACCTCGGTCGGACTGCTAGTGCTCCCTTGCACTTGCCAGCATGGGCAGTCCCCTCTCCAACCAACCCCTACCTTTTTCTTGTCCATGACAGGCATGCACTACAACAGCCTGTTCTGAATGTGCCTGTAAAACCCTATGACTTGACCTGCATGCCTGTGATGTCATTAATGAATTGAGTTTAGACTCCTACTCGTGTTGGGCAGGATGTAGCCCAGTGGTAAAGCATTTGCTGGACGTGCGGTCGGTCTAGGATCAATCCCCGTCGGTGGACCCATTGGGCTATTTCTCATCCCAGCCAGTGTTCCACAACTGGTGTAACAAAGGCCGTGGTATGTACTATCCTGTCTGTGGGATGGTGCATATAAAAGATCCTTTGCTGCTAATCGAAAAGAGTAACTCATGAAGTGGCAACAGTGGGTTTCTTCTCTCTATGTCTGTGTGGTCCTTAACCATATGTCTGACACAATATAACTGTAAAATTTTTAAATGTGTTGAGTGCGTCGTTAAATAAAACATTTCCTTCTGTTCTGAATGTGCACTTAAAACACTATGACCTGACCTGACCTGACTCGACCTGCATGCATGTGATGTCATTAAAGATTTGAGTCTAGACTCCTACACTTGTATAAGCCAGTGGTCTCCAGGTACCTGTACCCATCAAGACATGATCATGGTCATTAACTTGTTCCATCGTAAAATAGTCTTTTTCAGACATATTTCTTTAATTATTAATTATCAACCAGTTGTTAATTATTCTGGTGAAATGATGTGCTACAAAAAACTTAAATTTCAACAAAATCAAAGATTTATTTACCTACAATGTCAGCTTTGAAAAAAACAGAAAAAAAAAACCCCCAAAAAAAGAAAAGAAAAAAAAAATACCAACCAAAAAAACAAGCATGCATAAGGCCCCAGTGTAAACATGCAGCACTGTAAAGCAGCGAAATCACCATCCATAATGTTCTGTTATGTGCTGTTAAGAAAATACTGATCTTTTTGACAGACGGAATGATGAAAACAGCAAAACAATTAACAGTCCGGAAGCTGTGCTTCTTCTTTTTGAAATACTGGGCATTCCAGACTTTGGGGTGAAACTCGACTTCGTTATCCTTTATCAGCTTGTCAAGGGGGGGGGGAGAGGAGGGGCTTGTTGGTTTGTGTAGATGTTTTATGCAGCGGTTTTACCTGGCATACTGGGTCAACAATTTTGTATTGTTTTTCAGGTGTTGGTTTTCCTAAAGGTTTTTTGCATTTGTAGCATTCTGGTACTGCTGCCAGCTAGCACAGTCTATATAGCCATTAGTTTGTGTATAGTAAATTATTTAGTTAACTAAGTAGAAAATCCAAGAAATAATTTTTTTTTGTCTACCAGGAAAGTAGTTGTCAAGCTGGTATAATTATTGTCTGTCTGGTGTAATTTGCTTTAAACTGTAGTGTCAGTTAAAAAGTTTGTTTTGTTTAATGACACCACTAGTGCATATTGATGTATTAATCATCGGCTATTGGTTGTCGACCATTTGGTAATTTTGACATATAGTCTTAGAGAAGAAACCCACTACATTTTTCCCATTAGTTAGCAAGGGATCATTTATATGCACCATTGCACAGACAAGATAGTACATACCTCAGCCTTTGATATACCAGTCGTGGTGTACTGGCTGAAACAACAAATATCCCAATAGACCCACCAACGGGGATCGATCCCAAACCGACCGTGCATCAAGCGAGCACTTTACCACTGGGCTACGTCTCACCCCATAGTGTCAGTCTACCAGGTATACTATTGGTGTGCTTGAAATATGTAAGCTTGATACTAAAACTAATATGACGTTTGTGTGTGGAATTAGGGCAGTGAAAGTTATTATCATAACATGAATCCATATTCCCTTTCTTTTACTTTAAAGTTGAGGGGTGGTTGTATTTATATTTATGGGGTCAGTCTGGAATCCTTGCTACTGAGGGAAAAATGTAACAGGTTTCCTCTATGTCAGAATTATCAAAATTTTGACATCCAATAGCCATTGATTAATAGATCAATGTGCTCTAGTGGTGTCATTAAACAAAACAAATTTTAAACTTTATATATTGACTGAAATGTTACATGTAAGATCTTTGATCACATAATGTTACTACAGTCAAATCCACTTAATTGGATATTGGATTGTTGTATATTTCAGATATTTGAATATGTTTCTCCTGCACGAAACCATTTGCTATTATGACAATACAAAATCCAACGGTTAATTGGATGTGTTTTTTAACGTGCTTTCGGATATTTGAATATAAAATTATCCTTGTCAAATGGCAATTGCATGTAAAAGCTATAGAAAAGTTTGTTATGTACAGATCAACTTGATGCGTTTTTGTAAAATGTATGATCGTATGTAATACCATACTATGTATTTGATTTTGTGATACACACCCTAAAGCATAACAATGGTTGGAAGAACTGAGTAAGGATTATTTTATTCAGTGATGCACTCAATACATTATATTTACACTTACATTGTACATAGCATTGGACATACATGTATGGGGTGGGGGTGTGGGGGGGGGGGAGGACGTAACCCAGCACTTGATGTGCAGTCAGTCTGGGATTGACCCCCATCAGTGGTCCCTTTGAGCCATTTCTAGTTCTAGCCAATGCATCATGACTGGTATATCAAAGGCTGTGGTATGTGTTATCCTGTCTGTGGGATGGTGCATATAAAAGATCCCCGAAGATCACTAATGGTGAAATGTGACGGGTTTCCTCTCTAAGATTGTCAGAATGACCAAATGTTTGACAATGAATAGTCGATGTTTAATAAATCAATGTGCTCTAGTGGTGTTGTTAAACAAAACAAACTTTAACTTTAACTATTGTTATGGAACTAACAATACTAACATACAGTAGAACAAAATCACTTAAACCAACAGAAAAAAAGCCTTTAAAACCTAAAACATTACATTTTCCATTGCAGTAACATAATACTAACTCGTGCACATAATTGTACCCAAATGTCAGGCCTTAGATGAATTAAAAGAGCAAAAAACTTGAAACCAGAAACATTATTTGTTAATCACTTGCAGAAACATGTACATCTGCAGAGTTCTGCAAGCAGATGATCACACCGAGTGCATTCAGCAACACACAGGAGTCACAGAATAATCAATCATTTAATGGTTAACCTTTTCTTTTTTTATTATTATTAATTGTTTTGTATCACTCTGCCACCTTTTGTTTTCCTCCTTTGAAAGTTTGTTTTATTTAAAGACACCACTAGAGCACATTGATCGATTAATCATCAGCTATTGGTGATGTGAAACAGTTGGTAATTTTAACATATAGTCTGAGAGAGGTAACCCGCTACATTTTTCCATTACCCCCGGTAGTAGCAAGGGATCTTTTATATGCACCATCCCTCGGACAAGAAAGCACATACCACAGCCTTTGATGTACCAATTGTGGTACAAATACATCAGCTGGAATGAGAAATAGCCCAATGGGGCCCACTGCCGGGGATTGATCCTAGAGTGACCATGCATCAGACGAGCTCTTTACAACTGAGCTACATCCTGCCCCCTTCTCTTCTTCCATTGGGCTATTTCTCACTCCAGGCAGTGCACCATGACTGGTACATCAAAGGCCATGGTATGTACTATCCTGTCTGTGGGATGGTGCATATAAAAGATCCCTTGCTGCTAATCAAAAAGAGTAGCCCATGAAGTGGCAACAGTGGGTTTCCTCTCTCAATACCTGTGTGGTCCTTAACCATATGTCTGACGCCATATAACCATAAACAAAATGTGTTGAGTGTGTCGTTAAATAAAACATTTCCTTCCTTCCTTCTCTTCTTTGAATTCCTTTTAATTTCTTCCTGATCTGGCAATTCGTCTTATCTTTCAACTTCTTTTTCTGTCCACATCCACATGCCAGTCCTTATCTCTCAAACTGCGATAGGTGCTTGTCTCTTGTGGCTATCCGTGCCACACACTTGTCATTTCCCATCAGCTTTACCTGTGGGCATAGTCTGACCACTTTGGAGAGAGTTCAACAGTTACTTCTTGCATTGTTAAGGGGCACTTATAAGCACCTACTATTATACCGTACTCTCCTACTACCAGTGTTAGTTAGTGCTATGGGTCAGCTAGACCAGCTTTATTAGCGGCAGAGGATGAGGAAGTACACAAGACTGCTTTCATGGAAAAAGTTGAGACAGGTAGGCGATGGTGTGGCCAGCTCAGAAGACCAAATCGGAGAAAACTGATAGACAGGGTCGAAACAGATTAAAATAGTAGGACAAATTGGAAAGGTTTTTTTCAAAATTAAGATAATGAGAATAACAGGCATATGGTGACAGATTAGAAAGATGAATGAAAGTGTGAGCCGACTTTGACGTGTTTTGAACCACTGTTGACAGCTTGATTGTCCAGTTAAATGTTAACTTTGTACTAATATTATGAACTATGAGCTGCACAGTTTAAATCTATTTCACTACATACTTTATATTCTCAATCACAAGTAAAATATGTTATTCCTACTTTTGCTTTCACATACGCCCTGCAAAGCTAAAACATTCTAAACTTTACTGCAAATGAAAACATGTAATGTCATTTCTTGATATTTAACTACGGTACCACTTGGCAAATAATGTTTTTAGTCAGGTTTTAACTTAACGTTATTATAAAATTAACCTTTAAATCCTTTAACAACAATTAGATCATTCTTTGTTAAATTATTCAAAGCAGTAAGAATTAATTTAAAATTAATAGACTTAATAATGTATATACGTATGTATATATGTAATATATGTAATTGATGGAGTCAATGGACCATACTTATAGATGAACTGTACTGTTGCATGTATGTTTATGGACTATATTGATAAATACATGGAATATTCTGATAATAAAATACTTGCTAAAATAACCATTGGTAAAATGGTGCATTGATTGACAGCTAATTAGTTGGGGGGTTTTAAAGCTGGGTTTTTTTTAGTATGTTTTTATTATATATAAATATATAAATGAATAAAGTGTATATTCCATTGTTAATTCAAACTATTTGCAGTAGTTATGTTTGATCAATATTTCTAACATTATATTTTATAATAAGCAGAAACCGATAAAATTAATGCATTTATTCATATTTAGTATTGTCCGGCATATATTGCTAATAAAATTGTTTTTAAAAATTATCAGTTAAAAGTACATTTAAAATTAGGTTCTTGTAAATGAGATTAATCTTTCATTCTACTATACAATGAGCTCTAGTGGTGTCATTAAACAAAACAAACTAACTTTTTTTGTGGTTTATTTAATATAATGGGGACAGGATCTACTCAGTCAGTAGTGACGTCACCTGAGGTGCTTTGATCCTAGGATCTAACACACTCAATGGACCCATTCTCTCATCTTTCTTTTCATCCCAACAAGTGCTCTATGACTGGTATATCAAAAGTTGTGGTATGTGATGTTCTGTTTGTGGAAAAATGCATATAAAAAATTCCTTGGTGCTAAGAACAAAATGAAGCAGTTTTCCCTAAGACTACCGGTATGTTAAAATAATCAAATGTTTGATATCCAATAGCTGACGATTAATAAATCAATATGCTCTAGTGCTGTCATTAAGCAAAACAAACTTTATCTTGATCTTTATCTACTATACACCATTGTTGTTTTTTGTTCTTTTTTAAAAACCTTTTACTCAAATACACGTATATTTTACTGGAACCAATTCGAACCAAAAGTTAACAGCAAATTCTTTGAATTCCTTTACCTCATCATAAATCATAATAAAAATGTACACACTGTGTTCAATAAATGTGTCTTGATGTGGAAAACCCGTTATTGTCGGCCAATAATTCAGACTGCTAGGACTTCCTGAAAGGCAAACACTGGAACTCTTTTGTAAAAAAAACAAGATAAACAACACAACAACCGAAACGCTTCGTTTATTACTGTTCTTGAGTTCTCCTCAACACGTACGTCAGTGACAAGACAAATGAACACGAGAAAAACAAAGCCCGATCATTTGAGAAACCTAAGCACGATGTGTTCCTTTGTGCAGTGGAAACCAGTTATACATTCTTCTTGTGGAAGGGAACATTATTGTAATACTCAAAGTCTAATAGTCACTGATGATGTGCTGTGCAGATGCTTTTAAAAAAAATTGCCACAAGATAAATGAATGTGCAAAAGCTTATGACTGTTAGTTATGAAAAATGAGAAATAGGTTTTTTCTTCTTTTTTCAGTAAAACTGCATTTAAATTTCTAACTATTAGAAAAAAAAGAGAAAGAAATGTTTAATTTCGTGATGCCCTCCATACATTTTAATTACAGTTATATTGCACCAGGAATATGATTAACTATACCACAGAATTAATTGGAGAGGAAACCTGTTGATGCCATTCCATCAGCCACTCTTTTTGATAGCAGTTAGGAATCTTTTATATGCATCATCTCACAGACAGGATAGTGCATACCATGGACTTTATTAGACCTATTGGCAAATGAGAAATAGCTCTATGGGCCCATGCACCAATGGAGATCGATCCTAGACCAACTGTGCATCAGGAGAATGCTTTACCACTGACTACCAGCAGGCAACCATTAAGTTACATGTAATTGTGTCATGCAATCTGATATCATACAGTTTTGACAGTGATTCATGAGTGCATGTCATCACAGCTGTACTTATTCCATGAGCTCTGTTCTGTGCCAGTTTTGATTTAGTAAACTAGTCTGGGAGTGGCTGTCCTCTTTATGGCAGTGGAAGGATGAAATCTCCAGTAAAGGATGTCCTCATGAGTGGCTGTCCTCTTTATGGCAGTGGAAGGATGAAATCTCCAGTAAAGGATGTCCTCATGAGTGGCTGTCCTCTTTATGGCAGTGGAAGGATGAAATCTCCAGTAAAGGATGTCCTCATGAGTGGCTGTCCTCTTTATGGCAGTGGAAGGATGAAATCTCCAGTAAAGGATGTCCTCATGAGTGGCTGTCCTCTTTATGGCAGTGGAAGGATGAAATCTCCAGTAAAGGATTTCCACAGGAGTGGCTGTCCTTTTTATGGTTGTGGAAGGATGAAATCTTCAGTAAAGGATTTCCTCAGGAGTGGCTGTTCTCCTATAGAATAGATGAGGCACTTGTTAAAGATTAATGTAATTATCTACTATTTTGGCAAAAAACATTCGACTCTGCATTATGCAGAGATACAGCCTGATCAGGTACTGATCATGTACATGTATTGTTGTTCAAATTCATTATGCATGGTCGACATGGTGCAGTATCTGACACTTAGTTAAAAGATAGAGAGTTACTCCACCCAAACAAGCAGCAAATGGGTCTTCTGCATAAAATTTACCATAGACAGAACAGTGCATACAACAGTTTTGTTAAAGGCGCAGACCCTAGTTTCAAGCCGTGAAAATGGACACTAAGTTTAGTTAATCTACAAACCTGTAACACATTTGGATAAAGTTACAACAGAGTGAAATAAGATTCTGTGGCACTGAAACATGGAAATACTCTTAAAAACAGACTACAGCTCATCTCCATAATACATGTATAAACATTACTTTTTAGATGTATGTGTGTTTTTAAAGATTTAGTGGTATTAGAAACACCAGGATGACCATAAAAACTTCAGATGTACGGAAATGGATAATCTAAATAATAAAATCTATGTGATGTCTAATTTCAATAATAAAAAACGTAAAAAATATACTGTAGAGTTTACAAACTATATGCATATACTAGTCCATCCCATTTTCCTATAAAAAACATTTTGTAAATAATTTCACTTTGGTTTGATGTAAGAAGAAAAGTAAAAGTATTTTTGAAAACCCCCCCAAAAACCCCCATTTTTTGTGTGCAATTTAGAAAACAATTGGCTCAGAAATAAATAACTTGTAGAAAATTCCATAGTATGGAAAAAGGCATTCCCTGTAGGCAGGACTACAGGGTCAGTTACTTTAAACAAATCAAACTTTAACTCTTGAGTCTGTCTCTGTCTGTCTCTGTCTCTCTCTCTGTCTCTCTCTGTGTGTCTCTCTGTCTCTCTCTGTCTCTGTCTCTCTGTCTCTCTCTGTGTGTCTCTATCTCTTTCTGTCTCTGTCTCTCTCTGTGTGTGTCTCTCTGTCTCTCTCTGTGTGTCTGTCTCTTTCTGTCTCTCTCTCTCTTTCTGTCTCTCTCTCTCTCTCTCTCTCTCTCTCTCTCTCTCTCTCTCTCTCTCTCTCTCTCTCTCTCTCTCTTTTCTCTCTCTCTCTCTCTCTCTCTCTCTCTCTCTCTTTTTCTCTCTCTCTCTCTCTCTCTCTCTCTCTCTCTCTCTCTCTCTCTCTCTCTCTCTCTCTCTCTCTCTCTCTCTCTCTCTCTCTCTCTCTCTCTCTCTCTCTCTCTCTCTCTCTCTCTCTCTCTCTCTCTCTCTCTCTCTCTCTCTCTCTGTCGATGTTGTTAAACAAATATTCCTTTCCTTCTTCTCTGCTTATTGCCCCCACCAGCAGCATTCTCTGACACAACGTTTAACCAAGGTAATTGCTTTGCCACTCACTGGAACATTCATACACCGGTAACCTAAGCAAAATGTTTGCTGTCGTTCTCCGCTCAACAGATAAAAATGAGAGGGAAGCAAATGGAGAAAAGCTCCAAAATTTCTTTTTTCTGGTTCCTGCCTTGCAACAGGATATGTGTTAGCAATGTGCAGATCAAATGGACCAGAAAAATAAAGAAAAACTGGTGTGTTTTAGTTTTTTTTTGTTGAATGGAAGCATGTTTTTTTAAACAGGAAGAATGAAAGTTAGAATGAAAATGATGTTTACATAACATTTAGTTTCTTCTACTGTTTTACTTCATCCAGTTCAGTGCAAACTGCCGGGGTATGGAACCAGCCCTGAGGGGACCCAGCTGTCCTGGTGCCTGGCTTCTGTCACACCATGGAGTTAAAGTCTTAAACTATAACAGTTTGTTTGTTTGCTTTGTTTAACGACACCACTAGAGCACATTGATTTATTAATCATCGGCTACTGGATGTCAAACATATGGTTGACACAGTCATAAAGAGGAAACCCGCAACATTTTTCCATTAGTAGCAAGGGATCTTTTATATACACCATCCCACAGACAGGATAGTACATACCATGGCCTTTGGTACACCAGTCGTGGTGCATTGGTTGTAATGAGAAATAGTCCAATGGGCACACTGATGGGGATCGATCCTAGACTGACCGTACATCAGGCATGAGTTTTACTACTGGGCCTCGTCCCGCCCCTAAACTCTAACAAGATCCAGCTTGCCTGGTGCACAGTCTTGAATCAATCCCCTTCGGTTTCTCATTCCAATCACTGCATCACAACTGGCATATCATAGTTTGTGCGATGGTGCATATAAAAGATCCCTTGCAACTAATGAAAAAATGTAGCGAGTTTCCTTTCTAATACCCCATTCTCACTTGAACGATTTTCTACACGAATTCCGTGTGACTACCAAATCATACAGGGTGTACAGCAGTATGTTGATGATTTGCACAGGTTGTAGGGGTGCCGTGCATAATTCGGATGGGTCGCATGCCGATGCAAGTTTTTTCAAATGTTGAAAATTTCCATACACCTGTCACATAGTTCGCATAGTTCGCATTGGTCGCATGGGGGTTGCACAGCAGTCGCATCGCAGTCTGATAGGTTACATGGGAGTCACACAGGAGTCTGAAGGGAGTCCCATGGCTTGACTGTGTGACTCCCAGCGGTTCCCCTGCGACTTGCATGCAACATCCATCAGACTGTCATGCAACTGCCATGCAAACTGTGCGAAGCTAATGTGAGCATATGCGAGCCCAGTGTGACTGCCATCAGACAGCTGTACAAGCTGTAGGAATATCATGCAAGTGAGATGTGATACCATGTGAGCCTGGGCAGATCTCATCAAGAAATATATAAAAAGTGGCCTCAGCGGCCTGAAAATCATTTGATGCCAAAAGGTCCTGCTTTTATGCAATTTTTGCATATCGGACGGTGGATCGAATGACGCTTGTATGGTGGTCGCACCACACTCTTATTGGTTGTACCACATGTGCACAGGTTGCACGTGAGTTGAACAAAAATCACATGATAAACACAAACTAAAATATATGAGGCCAAATTTGGAAAGCCAGTTTTTCTTCAATGCAGACTTAGTAAATTTCGGTCATGGAATAATGGGTTTGCACGTGAGTTGAACAAAAATCACATGATAAACACAAACTAAAATATATGAGGCCAAATTTGGAAAGCCAGTTTTTCTTCAATGCAGACTTAGTAAATTTCGGTCAATGGAATAATGGGTTTGCACGTGAGTTGAACAAAAATCACATGATAAACACAAACTAAAATATATGAGGCCAAATTTGGAAAGCCAGTTTTTCTTCAATGCAGACTTAGTAAAGTTCGGTCAATGGAATAATGGGTACAGTAAATGTTTGATGATTAAGAAAAAAGTAACTAAGTTACTAGAGACCATTGTAAAGCTGAAAAGAATAAAAATGTGTTTTGTTCACGAGATTGTCATTTACAAAACCATAATGTTCCTATTTTACGTCTTTCTACCAACATCATTAATAACAAGCATTCTGAGAGTACTGCTAAAGCAATACATGTCCCCTACCAGGCCAAACAATTTTTCTTTTCTCCTAAATTCAAGGGCCATAACTCTGTGAAAAATTAGTAAATTGCCATGAAAGTTAAACTTGATCTACAACAGTACATGATAAAGCTATAAACAAACTGTCATCTCAATATATCCACACATTACAAAACAAATAGTCCAGAAAACAAATTTTCATATCATCTAAGTTCAAGGGCCATAACTCTGTCAAAATGGGTAAATTGCCATTAAAGTCAAACTTAATTTGTAACAGTACATGATAAAACTATACACAAAAGTTCAGCTCAATATTTCAAGGCATTCTGGGGAAAAAACCCATCCGGAAAACTATATGTGAGATAGAAGGATGGACAGATGGAATGACAAACAGACAGATGGATGGACAGATGGATGGAATGACAGAAGGACAGAAGAACAGAGATGAAACCTATGATGCCCTCTGGTTGGACCGGTAGGAGACTAATAAACCAGACTGCATTGCTTAAGGAAAGCTATCATTCTTGCTCTCCATCACTCCCCTGAGACTACAATTCATGGATAATAATTTGTAGCTCTCCTTAGCATGTGAATTTAAAAAATAATAATACAAAATGATTAAATACCAATGCTCAGTATGGCAATATCTTAAATGGCTCTCCATAGAGAAGCAATTAATCACTCCCCTCAGGATTTTTTTTTATGACAAAGTCTGACAAACCCGTAATGGTCTACAGATAACTATAAACTACATTCAGTTTCCAGTTTCAGCATTTCTTTTAAACAAAATTCTCGCTCTAGCCAGTGCACCACGACTGCTACATCAAAGGCTGTGGTATGTGCTATTCTGTCCATGGGATGGTGCATATAAAAGATCCTTTGCTGTTAATCGAAAAGAGTAGCCCACGAAGTGGCGACAACGGGTTTCCTCTCTCAATATCTGTGTAGTCCTTAACCATATGTCTGACACCATATAACCGTAAATAAAATGTGTTGAGTGTGTCATTAAATAAAACATTTATTTCCTTCCTTCTTTAAACAAAAATGTGCTGCGTTGTGCATTCTCCAGCATTGAATAAAATGTCACCAGTACAAATGACCAACATTAAATCACAATGACATTATTTGCTGTAAGCCGATCTGAGATATATTGGTGTTTTAAAACAAGTGACATATGTGACACCTTGTGTTTGGAAGTGTTCAGACAAATCCACAAAATGCTGTCAAGAATGCATCGTTGGGTGTTAACCTGCAGTGAAAGTAATTCAGTTATGAAGTCCTTGACTAAACATTCACTCACATTACATACACAACAGTGAATGGTCAAGGCTTAGAAATGACAGCAAGGGCAGATGCATTTATTTTTTTTTGTAGGAAGGGGGTCCAATGTTTAACATAAGTGAACCTACATGTACAGTACTCTAGGGGTTACATTTTAATTTTTAAGGGCCACAGCAAGTGTTGCCTTAAGTTTAATCACAGAAATTAGGGCATCAAGGCAAGTCGGAAGGGCACCAAGGCAAAATTTTCATTCAAGCGAAGGGCATGGGGCAGTGGTTGAAAAAGACAATGCAGAGGTCGAAATTTAATTTTTTTGGGGAGCATTGCAAATGATTTTTTCCTCCGTTTTCTCCGACAAAAATGACTTCACCCAAGTGCCTTGGGCTCTAGCCTCTGCAATCTGTTGCATGCATATGTCTTTTATAATAAGAATGATAATTTTACTATTTCTTACATACACTTGTATACAACATGGAAAATATGGGAAAGGCATGGCAACAAACCACTAGGGCAACAGAGGATTTTTCTTGCTGTTAGTGTGTAACAAGAAAGGTGGGATACCACAGCACAATGGCCATTGTTAAAAATATGAGAAATGCATTTTGTGATATTAAAAACACCAGGATGGCCAAAACACTTCAAATGTACGGATATGGATAATCTAAACAATAAAATCTAAGTAACGTATGATTTCAGTTATCAAAAATGGCTCTGATAGTAAAAAATATGCCATAGTGTTAAAAAACTAGGGTATGTCCCTTTAAGAGCAAGCCCTATTTTGCATGGGTTGTTCAAACAGGATGATTTGTATATTTAATGCAGACAAGGTCATTGGTTAGTTATCTCTAAATGATCCTGTAAATAAATGTTATATGAGTGTATGATCAATATAATCTCAGTGATAAAATATGAAAAATATATTTCCTAAACTCTGGGGTAATCAACTGAAATATCATCCAACCTGTTTGCCAACGTTTTAGTTAATTATTATTTTCATTACTGATTGTACATTTTATTTATTAGGTCCTCTTTTCATTAGCATGATTTTGTGTGCTATTTTTCATGTAAGTTTATTAATATAGTGTTTCAGCATGCAGGCACTGTACCTGCTATATACATGTTTCAGCATGCAGGCACTGTACCTTCTATATACATGTTTCAGCATGCAGGCATTCAATGAACAGAGAAACAAGTTGATTGATGAGAGAGATTTCTGTGTGTTCATTTTTCATGTGGTTATGTCATAATGCGAAGTGTTTAATAATGGCTTAAAAGTATACTTTGAAGATGTCAACTTTTGTATTGTAATCTGCTTGTCAAAATGCACTTATGGAAATGCACACTTTAACGTATGAAAACACACATGATAAATTGCATGCAGAATCGTATTAATAGAAAGTGGGCCTTATGTTTGTTTGTTTTGGGATTTCTTTTTGGGTGGGGGAAATACTTTCACCTTAATTTCCCCAGACAGTTTAAATATTTTGATATATTGAAATAGAGTAAGCTGAATGGTGTTGAGAAATACAGTATCTGGTCTGGTCAGTGCAATCTTGGCATGTAAACAAATGTATCTAACAACTGTCACTTGATCAATCAGCTGATGCCAGTTTTAGTGAAACCAGTCAGCAATCTATTTCTCATTTCCTGCTCTATAGTCGCTTCAATTGTTTGTTGCTTTGTTTGTTTGTTAGTTTCTTCATTTGTTTGTTTACTCATTTGTTTGTTTATTAATTTAATTTAATTTAATTTAATTTAATTTAATTTAATTTAATTTAATTTAATTTAATTTAATTTAATTTAATTTAATTTAATTTAATTTAATTTAATTTAATTTAATTTAATTTAATTTAATTTAATTTAATTTAATTTAATTTAATTTAAAAAGTATTCACTTATTTATTTATTTATATATTATTTATTTGTTATAATTCATTAATTAATTCTTTTTACTAATTATTCAATGATAATTCCATGATGAAACCTGAATAGTTAAAATGATACAAATTACACACCTGATAAAATATTTAAACATAAAATGGAAGAGGCTTGCAGAAACAGAAATGACTGGCCAATCACCTGGCACCTGACTTAATGATGCAGTAACTGGCACCTGACTAATTGATGCAATAACTGGCCAATCACCTGGCACCTAACTAATTGATGCACATCTTTGGTATAATTATTTATTCACCATCCATTTGAACACAACAATTATCAAATTAAAAAGACTACATATCAGTTATTTATATAAATATATATACATGTATATAAGCTTATGGCATACAATTTTTTTTTAAAACCCAGGGTATTTGTTTGCCATTTCTTAAAGCCGCAGAGTACAGAACATAATAATCCATGTTTACAACACCGGTATGGAAATTACTGTCATAAAGCTCCAACACAGACAATATTAACAAAAATAAAACATGCCTTTTTACACTGTCTGTTTGCCAGAATTATTATGTTGATCCTGTCCTCCATTACGGAAAGCGTTGCAGTCGTAAAGTGTACGTGAGACAACATTCCATTCTTGATGCCAATCTGGGGGAAGAAAATCATAAACACTTCATATAATAAACACATGCAGCGTTACAGTGTTTCATCTTCATGGCTGATTACAAAACAGTCCATGTAACAAGAAATTACAACAGTCTAAAGTCGCAGAGTTATAAAACAATCTTTTTTTTCATCTTCTTCAAAGAAAAATTATTTCTGATTTCCCATTCTGAAAGACTCTCATATAACCTTTTTTTTAAATATAAAAAATGTCTACCCATTCATTAAATAATTCAATAGAAATGTTCTGAATATGACCCCAAAAGCAATACTGAACATCAAATAAGTATTTGCCAATTTTCAAAGCAAACTTAAAATTTTAATCTAGGATTAGCCAGAATGAACAGATTAGATTTCATGATGAATCCATCTTCTTTTTTAACTTTTCTCATCAGTGTCAATTGTAATGGGAAAGAAAATCACTAACATTTTGAAAATTGTATCTCTACAAAAGACGGAGTTAAAGGGATATTTTGACTATGAATCACTGTCAGATGCTTCGACTATAGCACTATTGTTACTGTAGGATGATACATCCTTCCTATTTTATCTGTTGGAAGGGTTCCCACATGCTAGACTCGTACCAAATTACACACAAAACAAGAACTACATGCAAGTCACTAAACATTTACAAACTAGATCACCTTGTAAAAGTAGCCATATTAAGTTGCATCTCTGTTACAACTAAGAGTGCAAGAAGTAGTTGTACCACAGACATAATTAGCATTCAGAGGTAACATGCTCTGTTGGTGGCCCCGTGGGCTATTTCTCGTTCCAGCCAGTGCACCACGACTAGTACATCAAAGGTACACGTTATCTTACAAATGAGAAGCACATTGTTTCAGTTGTGAGCTGAAGTTTGCTGTGTTAATTAATTGGAAAGTCAATGTTAATTATTAAATAAGTGTCGCTGGTTTGCTCTATGTTGTTGTTGTTAATATTTTAACATGCTCCTATACCACTAAGGCTTCGAGCATGTCTATCCCAAGTCCCGCCTCTTGATGCCAGAGGCCCGACTTGGGACAGAAAAATTAAGGGACAATTTTGAATTTTATTCTAAATCGTAAAAAATAAATAGGGGGCCAATTTTAAGAATAAACAATAACTAAAAAATTTTTTAAGCGCATTCCTAAATATTATTTATTATATTATATAAACTTTAATCTATAGTTTTTAATTTTGGACACTAATTAATCGGGCTACCTAAACATAAAAAATATCTTACTTGCCCTATGGAAAAGGAAAGGTATTGGTGACATTGGTGGCATTGGGGGCACAACCTTGTTCTCACGAAGGCCCTGCATGATAGTTATTTAAATTTATAAGAGGGTCCTCAATCTTATTGGTAACCTTGTTGCTCTATATGAATTTAGTCAATCATGGGGCGAGATGTAGCCTAGTGGTAAAGCACTCACTTGATGCGTGGTCGGTTTGGGATCGATCTCCATCGGTGGGTCCATTGAGTTATTTCTCACTTCAGCCAGTGCACCACGACTGGTACATCAAAGGCTGTGGTATGTGCTATCCTGTCTATGGGATGGTGTATATAAAAGATCCCTTGCTGCTAATCAAAAAGAGTAGCCCATGAAGTGGCAACAGTGGGTTTCCAGTTATATGGCATCAGACATATGGTTAAGGACCACACAGATATTGACAGAGGAAACACGCTGTCACCACTGCATGGACTACTCTTTTTGATTAGCAGCAAGGGATCTTTTATATACACCATCCCATAGACAGGATAGTGCATACACAGCCTTTGTTATGCCAGTTGTAGAACACTGGCTGGAATGAGAAATAGCCCAATGGGCCTTCCAACACAAATCTATCCTAGATTGATCACACATCAGGCGAGCACTCTACCACTGAGCTATGTCCTTCCCCACTATTGCATAGAGAAAGTATTACACTTGAAGTTTGTAGCTCACTAAACTTAATTTCTAGATCTACAGTATTCTACCATTTATTTTTTCGGGGTATGAAGATGTAACCCGTAAGAGATATATTCAACTGGCTGCACTTGAAAACCTTGTACCCCCCCTCCCCCCCCCCCCCACCCCCCGAGTTACATTTATTTTGTGGACCCATCCTGATTGAATGGATGATTAAAAACCCTGTAGTTGGACTTTTGTATACTCGGGGGAAATTAAGCTGAATGCAGCTCATTGTCTCTGTATCAAAGCACAAGTGTTGTGAACTCATGCATGTACTTTAATTATTAGGGGACGAGATGCAGCCCACTAGTAAAGCCTGATGCACAGTCGGTCTTTAGGATCGATCCCTGTCTGTGGGCCCATTGAGCTACTTCTAGTTCCATCTAGTGCACGACTGGTATATCAAAGGCTGTGGTAGGGACAGTAGCCCCCACTGAGAATCTCAGGGTTTAATTTGTATTGTGTTTCATTTGTTTATAAAAAGTAATGCCCCCCCCCCTCCCCACCCCAGGATTTTGATATGGGTACGGCCCTGTCCTGTCTGTAGGATGGTGCATATAAAAGATCCGTTGCTACTAATGGAAAAATGTAGTGGGTTTCTTCTCTAAGACCATAATGTCCAAATTGCCAAATGGTTGACATCGAATAGCCAATGATCAATAAATAAATGTGCTCTACTGGTGTTGTTAAACTAAACAAACTTTAACTTTTTAATTATTAGAGTCAGATCCTTTGAAGATAGTATTACAAGGAAGGATTCAGGGGAGGGTGCTGGGGTGCACATCCAAGGCTTTAGATTGCATTAAGCTACAGCAATAAATGTTGTTTAACAACACCACTAGAGCTCATTGATTTATTAATCATCGGCTATTAGATATCAAACATTTGATAATTTCAAGATATAATAGTTGAGAGGAAACACACACAATGTTTCCATTAGTAGCAAGGGATCTTTTATATGCACCATCTCACAGACAGGATAGCACATACCACAGCCTTTGATATACCAGTCATGGTGCTCTGGCTGGAACAAGAAATAGCCCAATGTGGCCACCGACGGGGATCGATCCAAGACTGAGCACACATCAGTCAAGCACATTACCACTGGGCTATGTCCCTCCCCTGCAATACTATAGGTGCTATGTTATGATGTTGTAGCCACCCACACTCTGGGCTATGTACCTCCCCTGCAATACTATAGGTGCTATGTTATGATGTTACAGCCACTCACACTCTGGGCTATGTCCCTCCCCTGCAATACTATAGGTGCTATGTTATGATGTTGTAGCCACTCACACTCTGGGCTATGTCCCTCCCCTGCAATACTATAGGTGATATGTTATGATGTTGTAGCCACCCACACTCTGGGCTATGTCCCTCCCCTGCAATACTATAGGTGCTATGTTATGATGTTGTAGCCACCCACACTCTGGGCTATGTCCCTCCCCTGCAATACTATAGGTGCTATGTTATGATGTTACAGCCACCCACACTCTGGGCTATGTCCCTCCCCTGCAATACTATAGGTGCTATGTTATGATGTTGTAGCCACCCACACTCTGGGCTATGTCCCTCCCCTGCAATACTATAGGTGCTATGTTATGATGTTGTAGCCACCCACACTCTGGGCTATGTCCCTCCCCTGCAATACTATAGGTGCTATGTTATGATGTTACAGCCACCCACACTCTGGGCTATGTCCCTCCCCTGCAATACTATAGGTGCTATGTTATGATGTTATAGCCACTCACACTCTGGGCTATGTCCCTCCCCTGCAATACTATAGGTGCTATGTTATGATGTTACAGCCACCCACACTCTGGGCTATGTCCCTCCCCTGCAATAATATAGGTGCTATGTTATGATGTTACAGCCAGCCACACTCTGGGCTATGTCCCTCTCCTGCAATACTATAGGTGCTATGTTATGATTTGTAGCCACCCACATTCTGGGCTATGTCCCTCTCCTGAAATACTATAGGTGCTATGTTATGATGTTGTAGCCACCCACACACTGGGCTATGTCCCTCCCCTGCAATACTATAGGTGCTATGTTATGATGTTACAGCCACCCACACTCTGGGCTATGTCCCTCCCCTGCAATACTATAGGTGCTATGTTATGATGTTGTAGCCACCCACATTCTGGGCTACGTCCCTCTCCTGCAATACTATAGGTGCTATGTTATGATGTTGTAGCCACCCACACTCTGGGCTATGTCCCTCCCCTGCAATACTATAGGTGCTATGTTATGATGTTGTAGCCACCCACACTCTGGGCTATGTCCCTCCCCTGCAATACTATAGGTGCTATGTTATGATGTTGTAGCCACCCACACTCCCCCCCCCCCATAACAAATCCTGTCACCACTCCTCTATTACTTGAAGCAATTTGATGAACCATGCCAATGCAACTGATAAGTACATGTATATAAAATATTTAAATTAATTAATTTTTTTTAGAAAATAAAGTTAATTATACCTACTTAAAACAAAGTTATATGCAGTGCTTCAGAGTTGAAACAAAAATGTGGCAAGTGGTTATATAGAAGGCCTATAGACAGTACAAAAAGGTTTTATAGATTTGCACTTCAAACATCAGTTTGAACAGATTTCTCAATGTAATGGAAAAATGCATTGATGGATGTATGAAAGATTAAAGTGACAGACCCTAGATTTTAAACACTACCACATATTTTTTTAAATTATTAGAGCCATTTTTAATAATTGAAATGAGACATTATTTAGATTTTATTGTTTAGATTATTCATTTCCGTACATCCAAAGTGTTTCTGGTCATCCTGGTGTTTTTAATACCACAAAATGCATTTTTCATATTTTTAAAAACACACATACTGAAAAATATCTGTTATGGAGACGAGCTCTGGTCTATTTTTAATGATATTTAACCATTTCAATGACATAGACTCTTGTTTAACTTTATTATAACTTTATCTAAATGTGTTACAAGTAGTTATTATTAATGTGTTAATATGTTATTAATGTGTGGTGGGTGAAGCAGCTTACACATGGGGGAAAAGTATAAATTGGTTATCGCTTAGTTGGTCCTGCGCGACGGCATACAATATTTTCTATTTTCGTCTAGTTTGTGCTAACCATTCCAATCTGGGGAAACATTTCCGGATGATACCCACTGCTGATTGGGGCAGTCTCCGAAGAACCTTTCGAAACTAACCAATCGCACAATGTACGAAATTTTCCACAGCACTTGTTTGGCACCCTCTTTCGCCATTGGTTAATTCCTCACTCGTTTTTTGAACGCACCAACCATGTTGCAGTGTGGTGCACACATGTCCTAGTTGCGCGCAATTCCAATCACTTTTTGAATTGGCTAGCTCACTGTTAAACGTATCTCTCTGCTGAGAAATTTTTATACCCACCCACCACACACCATGTTTACTTAAGTAGTTAGTATAATAGTTTAGTTTAGTTATGGAGTACCATAGTAGTATATCAAGGTATTATGTAATAGGCATCCTCGTCACCTCTACATGTAACTAACATGTATTAATAAATAAAATTCTATGGTATACTTGTCACCCAAAACCAAACTTGTTTGTTGTTAATTAAAATATATATACCACCAGGAAATATTAATTTGTAGATTAACCAAACTTAATGTCCATTTTCACAGTCTGGAACTAGGGTCTGTGCCTTTAAAAGGTTTTTTATTTTTATTTTATGACCCTACTATAGAGTACATTGATTTATTAATTATCCACAACTGGACGTGAAACATTGGGTTATCTTGAGATTTATTAATTATCCACAACTGGACGTGAAACATTGGGTTATCTTGAGATTTATTAATTATCCACAACTGGACGTGAAACATTGGGTTATCTTGAGATTTATTAATTATCCACAACTGGACGTGAAACATTGGGTTATCTTGAGATTTATCTTGAGATTTATTAATTATCCACAACTGGATGTGAAACATTGGGTTATCTTGAGATTTATTAATTATCCACAACTGGACGTGAAACATTGGGTTATCTTGACATATAGTCTTCAGAAGAAAAGTTATGGTTAAAGTTCATTTTGTTTACTGACACCACTAGAGCATATTGATTTATCAATCATAAGCTATTGGATGTCAAATATTTGTTAATTTTTGACATATAGTCTTTGAGAGGAAGCCCGCTACATTTTTCTGTTAGTAACAAGGGGTCTTTTATATTCACAATCCCACAGAACTGACAACACATACCACAGCTTTTGATATGCCAGTCATAAGGCACTGATTGGAATGATGGAAATCCCAAATGGTCTGCTGAGGAGATTCAATTCTACAAACCAAGCACCTCAAGCGAACGCTCTATCAACAGAGTTAAATACCATCCAATACGAAGAACAAAGTAACATTACAAAATAGGTTAAAATAGAATAATTAAAGAGTTTCTTTAAGTAGGCTCAAACTACCAACTTCCAGCACAAAGTTGGCCAACTTTCTGCTCTAACGACTTGTACAACTGTCCAGTTGCTAGTCTGAGCACTCTTACAACTCAATTCTTGATGTATACCCCATTAGTTGTTAATCTGAGCACTCTTACAACTCAATTCTTGATGTATATCCCATTAGTTGTTAATCTGAGCGCTCTTACAACTCAATTCTTGATGTATATCCCATTAGTTGTTAATCTGAGCACACCCATCATAAGTTGGGAGTTAGAGAAAGTAAAACCATTGAGTTAGCCAATTTCGTCCTAAAAGTTGGTAGTCTGAATTTAGTATAACACAGACTAAGGCAGTGTTACACAAGTAAACTACAACTAAAACTATCAGTACATTAAGTAAGATAATGAATACAATTTTTTAAGGGGTAAGTTCTAGTCATAACTAAAAATATTCTAGTGGAGGCAATTAATGACGGAGGACCATCTGTATTACCTACATGTATTGCAGTCGATCACAGAGCTTGGTGCATGTACAAACATTTCCTTTCGGTTTCCACACTAATGCTGATTCTGTACCCTGACTTCAGGGGACTTGGTTTGAGTTTGGAGTTTTCCTTCTCCAAGGAGAGTTTCCGTACTAGGATTCTGAGCCTCTCCAGCCCAGTTTTGATTTTGGAGTTTTCTTCTCCTAGACAGTTGTCTTTCTTGACTCATGTCTTCTGTCTGTCTGGTCCATATTAGTCTAGTCTCTATCCTTTGATCAGTCCAGGTTGGGTGACCCTACCTGGAGCTGAAGTTCCAGCTGGCATAGCTCTCTGAGTCATTGAGACATGCAAGCTACCTTACCACGTCAAGGAACAGACCATGAGATAGCTGTATTGCAGTAAATTGCTCAGCTAGCTCGAATCAATAGGGTTCAACCTAATTGGAAGACTATTTGCCTTCCCCTCCATTCCAACCAGCTTACCAAAAATCATGGTATGTGCTGTTGTGTCTGTGAGAAAGTGCATACAAAATATCCATTGCTGCTCATTTAAAAAATATAGTGGATTTCTTCTAAAGACTTTGTGTTAAAATTACCAAATGTCCAATATTGCAACAGTCGGTGATTAATTAATCAACGTGCTCTAGTGATGTCATTAAAGAAAAACAAACTTTTAACTGTATTATCTACACTGCACTTCACACGGTGTGATTTATCATTGAGATAATACATTCTGCTCCACTAAACAGACCGAATTTATGTAAATATTTTTACCAATGCTTTGTTCGAGTGTTTGAACACTTTCCTCCAATCAATAGCTCTTGATGCTGTCTGAGTAATGATGTAAGCGTCCTATGTGACAACACATCTGTGTAATGGCCAGACATCAAAGACAAAATTGCATGCTTCACGTCAACTAAACACGGTGTTGCTGTAAGTCCATTACTAAACATGATGGACACTTGAGTGGGGCCATTTGATCAACAACCACTATACTTCTACCTATGTACACATCAAGCAAATCTCCTGCTGAGATTGATTATGTGGGAGGGTAAACGTTTATTTCATTATTATATGAAGAAATATTATTGTGTATACACAGACAATTACTATGACATTTTGATGAGTATATTTACAAAAAAACACCACATATTATAAAATTGTTTAAAGAATGAGGTATTTGATTAACAATTCTCATAGGGACTGCAGAATATGGGGGAGGGGGCATGACAAATGTCCCTGTTTTTGTGCTCAGAATGTGGGAAAAGCCATATTTGTAACAATTCTCATAGGGGCTGACGAATACAGGGGAGGGGGGCATGACAAGTTTCACTGTTTTTGTGCTCAGAATGTGGGCAAAAACATATTTGAAGACATGAAATTCAAAAGTTTCTTAGTGGAGCATATGTCCACACCCTCATAAAAGATTTGAGGACTGGGTCCTCGAATTTACTCGCTTGGGCCTTGGCACAGCGGCCTCTGCCACTTTCAACAGCACTCTGTGGTCACAGTTTTATCATGTGGCCACAGAAAACTGTGGCAAACTAATGCTAAAAACATTAAGCCAAGGGGTGTAGGTTTGTTTCATAGAATAAAACTACAAGTGGACGTAAACATATACATTATTTTCCCAATCTGAAATTGTATACTTCTACACGACTGTTCAAAAAAAAATCTGATCAGGTGTAATATAACTTGAACTGTACAGTTTTGCTATATCATCTATTCTAAAATGAAAGTGAATGGATGTTTAATGACACCCCAGCACAAAAAAATACATCAGCTATTGGGTGTCAAACAATGACAAATGATGTATTCTAAAGGAATGTTAATGAAAATGATCAGTGGCTGTTAGGTGCAGAACAAGACATATGGAACTTGTTAAACAGACAATACTACATGAGTGGCCATTAGATACCATTTATCTCACAGCAACTTGTTTAAAAATGTATCTAACAAGGGAAAGCGAGATGGATACATTTTTAAACGACGTAGCTGTAACATGAATTGTATCAAACAGACATGATTGTGGTATTCTGTTTTTTTACTTATCCTCAAAAAACTAGGTTTAAACACTCACCTAAGTTTGGTTTGTAGAATCAAGTGTCCATTGGTTTTTTCTTTCCCAAACCAGTGCCCTGCATGTGACTGGTATATTAAAAGCTATAGGTTTTTCCTGTCACAACTATTGATATACACTGGTATATGAAAGGTTGTAGCAAATGCTGTCCTGTCTGTGGGAAAATGCATATAAAAGATCCCTTGCTGCCAATAGAACAAGAATTCTACAGAATTAAATGTCATGCCTATCATAAACATACATGATGTCATTGACACACTGACAGTTGCATCCATAGATATTCATCTCAGTGTATGTCAAAAAAATAAAAGTAAAATATAATAAAACTTAAAAAATCATATTAAAAAATTACATTACATTAAAATCTTAATTTATTTTTAATTTTGTCCCATGTATTGTAATAAACATCCAAAGGTGAACTATACTCTTCAAAAAAAGTAGGGGAACTTTACTAAGAAGTTACAATTGCCAAAAGCCAAAATTGTAAGGTATATTAGCTGTGGGGAATGGTTATATGATAATAGTGAATTAATTGGGCAAACATTACAACCGGTAGTTCAGTATTACAGTAGGTTTTATGACCACCAAAGATATTGAAGGACGACTGGGGTCAGAAGTGAAATTTGAAAGTTGATATTTTTTTATCAGTAAATCTCAAATTCAAACAATAAAAATGACTAAAAACAAAACAATAACAACTGTATGATCAACAGAAAGAAAATGATCAACAGTAATTAATGGACCTTCCTGGACATTGTCAAAATCGAGAATGACACCCCATGCACGTGTACGGGCAACTGCGTGATGCATGTGTAAACTTTGGAATGTGTTTCGGTGTGTTGATAAACAGACCTGAATGTTCTTTACTAGGATGTCTGTGATCAAAACGTATGTTCAGTCTAATAGTTGATATTAACATTAATATTTCAGGTTTCCCTACTTTTTTTTGAAGAGTATATAAACCAAGTTTTATTGATGTTGGACTTATTGTTTGTGATAAAATGGAAGCTAAATTAAAGCTTTAATGTTAAAACCAAAAGTTGATGCTGTCAACACCACTGTCAAAATAGTATAACACCATTTAACTTTGTAAAAGACAAAACACATTTTTGTTACGGGTTTCCTCTCCAAGACTACATGTCAGAATTACCAAATGTTTGCCATCCTGCAGCCGATGATGAATAATCAATGTGCTGTAATGGTGCATTAAACAAACTTTAAACTTTTATCTAGTCAATATTTAGACAAATTTCACCTCAAGTCAATTTATATTGATTTCACTTACGCTTGATTTATTGCATAAATTTAATTAAGATAACAATATATATATAAAAAAACCTACACCCCCTGCGGACCTAAATTATACCAATTACAGTAGACTACACAGGTTTTCAGGATACTGTCAATTACACTTGAGTCTTCCTATGACCCAATGATCAGATCAGCTGACAGGAAAATAGGATCAAGTTGGCACTGAAGTAGAAAGCAATACAACTGTACTATTCTCCTTTTTTTTACCGATCTCCACTGCCTTTAAGTTTTGGTGAGGATTTGATGTGCACGCTTTCTGGAAATTGTTTGCTGACCTTTACCGTAATCCAGACATAACTACTGTAACCAGCATCACTGGTGAATTAACCAGATCGAAATGAAAGATGTGTAAATGCTTATTGATGCCGAAATAACTTGGTGTGCCCCAAATAACAATGATTAACCATCTCAAGGGGAGATTCGTCACAACAGTTACACAAGCTATAGCCTTTTCACAACCGGATATAAAAATAAGAAAAAAAAATATTGGTGAAAGGAAGAAGGAAATGTTTTATTTAACGACGCACTCAACACATTTTATTTATGGTTATATGGCATCAGACATATGGTTAAGTACCACACAGATACTGAGAGAGGAAACCCGCTGTTGCCACTTCATGGGCTACTCTTTTCGATTAGCAGCAAGGGATCTTTTATATGCACCATCCCACAGACAGGATAGTACATACCACGGCCTTTGTTACACCAGTTGTGGAGCACTGGCTGGAACGAGAAATATAGCCCAATGGGCCCACCAACAGGGATCGATCTTAGACAAACGTGCATCATGCAAATGCTTTACCACTGGGCTAGGTCCTGTTCTTGGTGAAAGGATATCTATCAGTGATGGAGTTTTCATACTAAACTCATAATTAATTAGCTTTATATTAAATATTTCTTGTCATTAATGAAAGAGAATTTTAAGTACTGTCATTTTTAAAAACAAATATAGGTAAAAATGTTAATTTATTATCTAAACAAATTTAATATAACGATTAATTCAAATTGTTTGTAGTTTTTATTATTATTTTGACACCCAATAGCCGATGTATTTTTCATGCTGGGGTGTCGTTAAACATTCATTCATTCATTCATTCATTATTATTATTTTTATTATTGATTCTTATGAACATATTGCTAAATATCTGGGGCCTAATTCACTAAACTCTTGCAACTTTGCGATCTCGTAGTGCAATGCTTAAAGACTTACAAAGAGGATGCTTTGTTGTCTAGCAGAGCCTAAGAGACCTTTGTGAATTAGGCCCCTGAACAACAAAACCACTATCCACGATTAAGATCGTATCTCTGCACAATACAGATTCGAATGGGCATTTGGCAAAATAGTGGCTGATTCTATGAATCTCTATCTGATGCCTTGTCTATAACCTGTAGGAGGACAGCCACTCCCAATGAGATAATTTACTGAAGATTTCATCCTTTTGCATCATCAGAGGACTGCCACTTCAGACTAGTTTACTGAATCAAAACTAGCACAGGACAGAGCTCATTGAAATAAATACAGCTGTGATGACATGCACTCATGAATCACTGTCAAAACAGTGATGATATCAGGTGTAAGCGAAAGTTGAGCCTATCCTGCCACATATACAGATGACATCCACCATGAGTACTGTCACAATATGCTGGTAGATTGTTCAGATATTTGGACTAGTTTAGATCAATTGTAGCATATAATTTTGGTTCTGGTCAGTTCTCAAATACATACATGTAATTTGAGTACAACCAGATATTACACATACAATTAATAGCATTTTGTAATGGCATCATACACCATGTAATCCCCTATCTATACTATTGTTAGATAATGTGATATAAATTATGTACTACAAATTGACTGTAGCTTTAATTTGTGTTTTAGGAAGATAGGAATTTAATGGAGAATTAGGTCTTAACAGGGTTTTTTTTAATAATGTGAGAAGGCTGTAATAAATACAATAATAAATTGGCATCATCTATTCTATTAAGAAAAAGTGATAAAAAAAAGTTTTGAAAATAATACATAACTCTCAATTAACAACAGCTTCCCTTTGTAATGTTCAGCAACATAAATTTATATCATTCTTCCTTTAAAATGTCAATTGTTTAATAGCTCCTTGTACAAGCTTGTAGTTTGTAACTACATCACTAGAGCACATTGATTAATTAAGCATCACCTGATGGATGTCAAACATTTGATACATGTAATTGTAACATGCAATCTCCAGCGGAAACCTACATTTTTCCATTAGCAACATGGGATTTTTGATAGGCACTTTCCCACAGGCAGGCCAGCACATACCATGGCCTTTCATATGAATGTTTGGGACATGAAAACCCCAATGACTAATGTACATCCACGAAGGGGGTATGATCCATTGGCCAAAGTACTTCAGATGAATACTTTATGAGTTAGATTTTGTCCTACCAGGTTTTGTAGACACTTCTGAAAATAAAGGTTTCACAAAGAAAAAAGGAAGGAAGGAAATGTTTTATTTAACGACACACTCAACACATTTTATTTACAGTTATATGGCGTCAGACATATGGTTACGGACCACACAGATATTGAAGGAGGAAACCCGCTGTCGCCACTTCATGGGCTACTCTTTTGAATTGGCAGCAAGGGATCTTTTATATGCACCATCCCATAGACAGGATAGCACATACCACAACCTTTGATGTACCAGTCGTGATGCACTGGCTGGAGCGAGAAATAGCCCAATGGGCTCACAAAGAAAAAGTCCTATTTGTCACATATATAACAAAGTGAACAATTTGGTTAACATTCATAGGATAGAGATAATGAAATAAACTGTGTCAGACTTTATATTATGTCATCTATAGTCCGTCCCATCCTCCTACACAAATTCTTTTTGTAAATAATTTCAGTTTGGTTTGACGTAAGAAGAAAAGTAAAAGTGTTTTGGAAATAATTTTTTTTTTAAAAAGAAGGTTTTTTTGGTGTGCACATTTAAAAACAATCAGTTTAGAAATAAATAACTTGTAGTAAATTTAATAGTATGGAAAAAAAGGCGTTCCCTGTGGGACAGACTGTAGCTAACAGCTTGCATGATACCGCAGTCACCAGAATTAATGTGCGTCACAATCATTACAATACAGCTGAATGATGAACGATTCATTCCATTTGGTTGACACAAATGTCGCCCAGTACTCGCTACCGTGGTGTTCTCCCAGCAGTCAAGTGTTTGACCAAATTCTATAGCGCGGTTGCCACATACGTTATGAAATTACGCACAGACACAAATCAAATTCTTTTTACTTGCATCAGTCACAAGCGCAGAGTTACATCCAAGGCCAGTCTCAAGGAGAAGGCAAGAGTTTTATGCTGCTGCTGCTGCAAAACTAATAACGAGACCAGTGAATATTGGCTTATGTAATGTGAATATTACACACAATTGAACATTGTGAAAGAGCTATGCAATGGGAATCTGCATATTATGTAGTGTGAATATTACACACAATTGAACATTGTGAAAGAGCTATGCAATGGGAATCTGCATATTATGTAGTGTGAATATTACACACAATTGAACATTGTGAAAGAGCTATACAATGGGAATCTGCATATTATGGTAACGGCTACAGGTCTGAGATGATCATATTAATGGAGGGATGAGGGTGGGAGGAGGGTGAGGCAACCTAATAACATGTATCTCTTTATGCCTGGAAGGTTTCTGGATTATTTTCTTTATGACAATACGTGGTGGGTTTTGATTAAATGTAGGGACTTTTTTTCATGCATAGTGAATAATGCAGTCATCATAGCTGTTGATGCATGATATTGTGGTATATTAAGAGTGTGCCTTGCAAAATACCTCTCACTTCAACACTTAAAGTCGCAGATCTTAGTTTCAACCCATGAAAATGTATACTAAGTTTGGTTATTCTACAAACCAGTAACACAACTGGATAAAGTTAAAAAGAGTCTGTGACATAGAAATAGAGAAATACCCTTAAAAACTGACATAGAGCTCATCTCCATAACTGTTTCTTCTTAGAGGTATGTAATTTTTAAAAATATAAAAAAAGAATTTTTGTGGATTAAGAAGCACCAGGATAACCAGAAACATTTCAGATGTACAGAAATGGATTAAATAACCAATACAAATCTAAGAAGTGTCCGATTTCAATCAACAAAAATGGCTCAAATAGTGAAAAATATGCCATAGTGTTTAAAACCTAGGGTCTGTCAGGATTACCTCACCTCGGGTCCATATGACCCATCCTGCTGGTATAGCTGTTTGGGTCACTGAGACATACATGCGGCAGTCTCTATGTGTCAATGAGACATACACGCAGGAGTCTCTTTGGGTCACTGAGACATACACGCGGGAGTCTCTTTGGGTCACTTAGACATACACGTGGGAGTCTCTTTGGGTCACTGAGACATACACGTGGGAGTCTCTTTGGGTCACTGAGACATACACGTGGGAGTCTCTTTGGGTCACTGAGACATACACGTGGGAGTCTCTTTGGGTCAATGAGACATACACGCGGGAGTCTCTTTGGGTCAATGAGACATACACGCGGGAGTCTCTTTGGGTCAATGAGACATACACGCGGGAGTCTCTTTGGGTCACTGAGACATACACGCGGGAGTCTCTTTGGGTCACTGAGACATACACGAGGTAGTCTCTTTGGGTCATTGAGACATACACGCGGGAATCTCTTTGGGTCACTGAGACATACACGCGGGAGTCTCTTTGGGTCACTGAGACATACACGCGGGAGTCTCTTTGGGTCACTGAGACATACACGCGGGAATCTCTTTGGGTCACTGAGACATACACGCAGGAGTCTCTTTGGGTCACTGAGGCATACATGCGGGAGTCTCTTTGGGTCATTGAGACATACACGAAATCATTTTATACATTTGAGATTCACTTTGACCCAATTATTTAAAATTTAGCTTTGTGGTAAGAAGAACAAATATGGGAGAATATGCAGATACCGTATGCTGTCTTGTATTAGTTGACTCCTTAGTTTGACCCTAAATATCAAGTACAAAATCATCGGCCTCATGTATCATTCAAAGAACAAAAAGATACATAATATTGTATGATGGGGTGTTTTTATTTATACTGTGCACAAGTTATTGTTACATAAGCTGTGAAAGGCTTTAAGGGTCTGATCAAAATTTGTAAGTCACGATCAGGATTTTATAAACCAATTTGCTGCCTCCATGTATAAGCCGACTCTCTTCTTTTGGAAAGTATTTCTAGACTTCAAAACTCGGCTAATACATGGCAATATATGGTACCTATACAGTTAAACCCCTATAAACCAGACACCCATGGGATCAAGTAAAACCTCCAGTGTTATCTGGTTTAGAGAGGTTTAGAAGTTCATTTTGTTTAATGACACCACTAGAGCACATTGATTAATTAATCATTGGCTATTGTATATCAAACATTTGGTAATTCTGACTTGTAGTCATCAGAGAAAACCTGCTACATTTTTCCTAATGCAGCTAGGGATCTTTTATATGCACCATCCCACAGACAGGATAGCACATGCCACGGCCTTTGATATGCCAGTCGTGGTGCATTGGCTGGAATGAGAAACAGCCCAATGGGCCCACCGGTGGGGATCGATCCCACACCTACCGCATATCAAGTGAGCACTTTACCACTGGGCTACATCCCACCCCCTAGAGAGGTTTAGAGAGGTTATATTCTGCACTAATATTTAACAAGGGACCATGAAAAATGTTCAGTTTTGAGGGAATTCCAGTTTACAGAGGGAATTCCCGTTTACAGAGGGAATTCCCGTTTACAGAGGGTCTAGTTTTGAAGTGTTTCGCTGTATTTATATTGCAGGAAAAATCTACTGTACTTTTAATAATTAACATAATTAACTGAAAAAGTTACAATGGCTATAATTAACTGAAAAGGTTACAATATCTTACATTTTCAGTGCAATCAAAGTATGTGATATTTTTCAGATCACATACTTTAAGAATTTGATAATTTTGCAAATTAGATGTAAATTAGTTGAGGTCTCGGCACTAGGTTTATTGACATTTAAGCAAATGTACTTGGGTGACACTCCATGATTGATGTATGCATTCATAATCATCAAATAAAAACATTTCAGTGGCAATTTGACACTGAAAGCTGTCCAGCGTTCAGAAAACAAAAAACGTTAGGCATAACTTTATTTTGATGTAAGGACATCCAAAATGATGTCATTCGAGTTTGACGTCATTTCCATTCAAAAATACACTGCGCCACATATTCTTACGTCATTTGAATATCTAGTAATGGCGGACTGGAATTAAAGTTGCATGTACAGTTTACAAAAACACGTTGTATTAAGCTTGAGCTTATATGATAAAGAGATTATTACCCTCGTGTATTTTGATATCGTCAATATCATATATTAGGAATAAAAATAATGTATTATGCTCGCCAGAGGCTAGCATAATACAATTTCTCTCTCTCTCTCTCTCTCTCTCTCTCTCTCTCTCTCTCTCTCTCTCTCTCTCTCTCTCTCTCTCTCTCTCTCTCTCTCTCTCTCTATATATATATATATATATATATATATATATATACATGTATATATATATGTCTAGGAAAAACCAACATTTAGCTAATGGTTGTTGATAAGATGGATACAAATTGTTTTCAATCAGATATTAACTGTCTTTGCGTCAGACGTAGTGAGAAAAAGACAAGGTCTATTTGCAGAGTCAAACATACTGCTCTTATCAGTGGTAGACACACATTATCTCTCTCTCTCTGTTGCAATATAACAGGTCTGTGGGTAGAGACTAATGGGGGCAAAATCCATTTTAATTAATCATGGATGACTATGTAAATCATTTAAAGGTGCATTCACACTGTTATTATAGAACTGACATTTATATTATAGAGGACACACGAACAACAGAACACAAATAACACTTGAACTGAACTTGAAGTACAGTTAAACCTGTGTTAAACAGCCACCAAAGGGAGCAAAAAAAAAAGGTGTTTTAATACAGGTGCTTGCTTAATACAGGTTAGTTTATATAATATTAGATGATTGGAGTGTATGAAGGTGGATGTGGCCACTTAACACAGGTGTTTGTTTTAATACAGGTGGCCGCTAGAGCAGGTTGTCTATCATGTACATATGGTGTGTACATTGCCTGTATACTGACATTTAATGAGTTACTTCCTTTTTCTAACCCTTGAAATAAAGAGTGGATTACCCGGTATTTCAATTTAGCGGGGTGGATGCAGCCCAGTGGTAAAGCATTCGCCTGATGCACGTTTGTTCTGGGATCAATCTCCGCCGGTTGTAAGAGTGCTCAGACTAGCAACTGGACAGTCTTAGAAGTTGAAACAGCAGAAAGTTGACCAATTTTGTGCTGACAGTTGGTAGTCTGACCTTAGCATTAATAAGTCACATGTTCTTATACCTCCTGAGGTGGTTGCTTAGTAAAACAAATCTGTGTATAAAACATACAGAGAAACCTTTTTGGACTAACTTTTTTCAAACCCCCCCTGCTGAAGTACTTAAGTAAACCATCACAGAAAAGGTGTGTGAAAGCTGTTACTATAAAGAAATAAAGTCATTCGGCAGATATTTTACAAGTTAAGTTGAATAGGGCAGAAATTACAACAGTGTTCTAAAATGTTATGTCAAATACTAGTCTACATAAACAATGAGGGCTGTCCCAGAACTAATCTCATAGTAGCAGTATATACAATAGCATCTCAGTAGGTCAAAAAGTTCAAAGTGCACCAAACTTTGAATATCACATTAAATAAGCTGGACCATGCCTGCTATTGGTGAGATATACATGCGACTGGACTTACATAGTTATTATAAAATAATGTTTCATCTGGCCAGTACATTCTTTAAATTTAATTTGAACTAATATCAATGTACCAGCTAGGTATGTGCTATCCTGTCTGTGGGATGGTGCATATAAAACATCCCTTGCTACTAATGGAAAAATGTAGCAGGTTTCCTCTCCAAGACGATGTCAAAATTAGCAAATGTTTGACATCCAAAAGACGATGATTTATAGATCAATGATTTTATTATCCATATGGTTCAACATAACCGAGTTAATAATAATCATATGAAGCACACGTGTAATAACAAGTGTGATGACGTAATTTTGGGAAGCGACATCATAACATGACGTTGCTTCTCCAGTCCTAGCTCAGACTGTGCATTTGAAATATGACGTCATTTTGTCGTCTTCTAGTTGTGGCTGAAACATTTTGAGTTGGGTCTTGTTATTCATAAAGAAAACAACAATAATAATATGGATAATAAAGAAATTATTACACTTGCGTGTGAGTCGTACTGATTTTACGAAACTCGTGTCAGGATTCATGTATTACCCTCGCTCTCGCTTGGGCAATAAAAATCTTGACACTCGTTTTGTAAAATCATTACGACCAATAAGCTCGTATAATAATCTCTATTTATTTTATGGTATATGCCCTATAAACCAAGTATACAGTGAAACTCCTTAACATGGACCCTTTGTAAACTGGAATTTCTGCAAGACCTTTGTGGTCCTTTTTTAAAAATCAGTACAGAACATAAACTGTCTAAACCGTTAATACTGAACGTTTTACTTGGTCCCATGTGTGTTCACTGTATACATGTATACGCATTGGAAACACTGCTACAGACTCACCATGCATAGAATAACAATGAAGGTGTTTCCCACTCAACCCATTGTCATCAGACTGTGGTTAAAAAACTTTGTGTTATATAGCGTCAGACATATGGTTACAGACCACACAGATATTGAGAGAGGAAACCTGCTGTCGCCATTTCATTGGCTACTTTTTTCAATTAGCAGCAAGGGATCTTTTATATGCACCATCCCAGACAGGATAGCACATGCCTTTGATGTGCCAGTCCAGATCATGAAGTCTTTATTATATTATTTATGTATTAGACCAGACTGTACTATGCAAGTGTCCATACATGTATGATTATATGCACTGCTCATTAATTATTTCAGGTGTGTGTGTGTGTGTGTTGGGGGGGGGGGGGGGGTCAGTGGGGTCAAACCCACCCCTGCTCAAGCAATTTATTTTTTCCCCAGGGGAGCATGACTGAAACTCCCTATAAACTTCACTCACTACAGTCTAGACTATCCCCTGCTAAAATTCCTACACATATGCACCTGCATTTTGTGTTATACACAATGTATAGAGCTTAATAAAAACAGTTTATATACAGGTTCACCATTAAAGAACAGGTAGTGCTGGTCACCTATCATTTAATCCAGCAGTACAAATGGAAGAGTAAATAAAAAGACGGCCACTGTTGTAAGCAGTATATTGTGTCAATAAAATCTCAAAAGGCTCATTGATGACTCGGAACGCCATGTTATTTCTAGTCCGTGCCACTTGCATTCTACACGGGAATTTTGGATATTTGTTCACAAAAGTCTATGCATTATTATTGCGTGCTGTGACATATTTCGACTGCAAACTGTCTGGACATTCTCCATTGAGAGTTGTTTGTACAGGATTAGTTTACATGCCGTCTGCCCCAAGTGCCAGGAGAGTCCATCGGAAACTTCAAATTTTTTCTGTTGTAACCATACATCATCAGTGACAACAGAGACCATGTTTTCAAATACCAGTTTTGTTAAAAATTATTTATGATTAATAAGCAAGGCATAGGGTACCTGAGTACCTTAATTGTCCAAGGGCACAAAGAGCCCAAGATGTCTAAGGGGTTCATACTCCAGAGGTATGCTTCTCCAAGAAACTTTTTAAATTGACATAAAAACTTTATTGCCTGGCATTTAAAACACAAATGAAACTGTTTAAACTGGATTATTTTGCATGGTATATGATACGATAATTTTTAAAAAATTATTATAATTTTTTGTATTAAGAGGAAGAGGAAATGTTTTATTTAACAACACACTCAACACATTTTATTGATGGTTATATGGCGTCAGACATATGGTTAAGGACCACACGGATATTGAGAGAGGAAACCCACTGTCGCCACTTCATGGGCTACTCTTTTTGATTAGCAGTAAGGGATCTTTTATATGCACCATTCCACAGACAGGGTAGTACATACCACGTTCTTTGATATACCAGTTATGGTGCACTGGCTGGAACAAGAAATAGCCCAATGGGCCCACCGACGGGGATCGATCCCAGACCAACCACGCATCGAGCGAGCGCTTTACCACTGGGCTACATCCTGTGTGGCGTAACATACATGCACTTAACATTCTATGAAATTTTTTTTTTTTAATTTTTAGATGATTTAAAACAAAATAATTGTCCACTATTTTTTTCTAATACACAGGCTAAAATACTAAGCCAGTTACCCCTCCCCTACCCCTCCCCCACCCCACCCCACCCCCCAAAACCATACTCCCCAATTATTTATTTTCTTTGTAACAGTATTAAATTTTTTTTTTAATATTCCAGAAGCAAAAATGATAATAATTTTTTTTTTTGACGTACCGGTAACATGATCACAATACTAGTAGTGGGTGGATTTATTTACATTTTCTGACATTTGTCTTTTTTTTTTTTTAATCCCATTTTCCACTTCATTTCATTGTAATCTTTGTGATGGAATTTTAATGACTGGAGATTGTTAGTGAGTGTTAGCGCACATAACAAAGAAGGTTAATGCAAACAGAGACATTTTAAAGCTTCAGTCAGTGGACTGATGGTACAAAGCCTCTGAGTGGCCAATTAAGGCTACACAAATATTTGCTTTCATCTTAAAGAGAGTCTGGAGCCACAAACACAAGAATTGTTGAAGATTTGGTGGGGGTTTTAATCTACATTCTTAAATATTTCAAGATTAGATGACAAGAAAATATAAAGATCGTGATTACATCTAAAATAAACGTACTCATATCTATTTTAATTTGTTACAACAAATCCATTCATTATGAATCTGTCAACAGATGTATAGATACTGTGTGGAGCTGACAAGATTGTAGGCTGTTTGAGAGAATCTGTGTTAATTCAGAGATAAGATAAGATACATGGCCTGAATCAGGGTGTAGTCAAAACAGATAAATTACACTGATTATCACTGTACTTCCATAGAAACTTAAAAAAAAAAAAAATTTAACGACACCACTAGAGCACACTGATTTATTAATCATCGGCTATTGGATGTCAAATACTTGTTTAAAGGCAACATTACATCAGTTACAAACAAATCTTATGAACCATACATTTTTTAATTTAACAAAACAACATTTTTACATACAATTGTATATACAAATGTATTTCAAACTAGTTGACTGGTACCATCATCTTCTATCATGATATTCATCTAATGGTAACTACAAAAACCAGTCTAGCAAGCAACTGTGATTGCTCACCCTCCTGATAGATCTGGTGTGATAGATTGTAGGATATTGATCACCTTCAATAGATTCAGAATTTTTCCAGTAAAGATTACATGTTTTCATATGCCAGATGGATGGATGTGTGGGATGGATGGATGGATGTGTGGGACAGATGGATGGATGTGTGGGATGGATGTGTGGGATGGATGAACGGATGTGTGGGACAGATGGATGGATGTGTGGGACAGATGGATGGATGTGTGGGATGGATGGGTGGATGTGTGGGATGGATGGATGTGTGGGATGGATGGATGTGTGGGACAGACGGATGGATGTGTGATATGGATGGATGTGTAGGATGGATGGATGTGTGGGATGGTTGGATGTGTGGGATGGATGGATGTGTGGGATGGATAGATGGATGTGTGGGACAGATGGATGGATATGTGGGATGGATTTGTGGGACAGATGGATGGATGTGTGGGATGGATGGATGGATGTGTGGGACAGATGGATGGATGTGTGGGATGGATGGATGTGTGGGACAGATGGGATGGATGTGTGGGATAGATGGACAGATGTGTGGGACAGATGGATGGATGTGTGGGACAGATGGATGGATGTGTGGGACAGATGGATGGATGTGTGGGATGGATGGGTGGATGTGGGAGATGGATGGATGGATGGATATGTGAGATGGATGGATATGTGAGATGGATGGGTGGATGGATGTGTGTGATGGATGGTTGGATTAGGAAAAAATCCAGTGTGTTAGCCATGCTGATTCAACCCCAAGATCCATGACACTTCAGACTGGTATGTAATAATGTAATAACTTTATCTAAAGTTCACTTATATAAGTAAGGATTACATGTTCTCATATTCCAGTCGTGGAGCACAAGTTGGAAACAAATACCCATTAATAAAAAACTAAACTAAAGGTCACTTATAAACTAATGATTTATAGTGCAGCTAGTGTTGGTGGATATGCAGGTAGCACCAAAGAATTCAACCTCTCCCCTGATGCATGTTAGAAGTCAAAAAGTTCGGTTTCAATTTTCCACCACACAAATCTTGTCATCTTTATCTAAACAATACCATGGCTCATTGCAAATGAGATTTACTGATCTTCGCAGTTACGGAAAAGCAGAAAAAATACATTAAATTTAGACAACAGCACGTCATATATATTACTGTTCAACTTGTTTTACTACTGTGCTCACTTAACAAGGTGTGTATAAATCAGTAAATGAGAGCTAACAACCGAGGCCATGCCAACAGGTTTATTTACTTACCATGACAAGCATTGTACAAACTGAGTACAAAGAGTGCATTGCATTGGAGAAAGTTTTAGAAGGATGGATTTTGTTATGTTTGCCATAACTTGGTTGCTTATTTCATAAACATTTTTTTTGAATAAATTAAATTGCAAGTTAAGTCACTTTAAATATAAATACAAATATTAATTATTTAAAAAATGTATCTTGTTTTCATAGAAATAGGAATAACAGATTTGTAAAAAAGTATTTTTTGTTTTAGACATGATAAAGAAGAATGGATGAATGGATGATACAAGGAAGACAGGAGGGGTGTAGCCAGAAGGGGTGGGGATGGGGGGGGGGGAGCAACACCATAATAACTATTTGGATGCCACTCACTGAAAACCCGGCCTAAGCCAATGTAGGATGGATGAAAAAAGGATGGATTGATGGATAGATAAATTAATTGATGGATGAATGAATTAATGGGTGGGTTTTGGGCGGGTGGGCTTGCAGGCGGATGGACAATTGGATGAACGGACAATTGGATGGTCTAAAAGACAAAAACCAAAAAGAGGAATATATCAATAGCTGCCTGGTTTAGAAAGAAAAAAAGGAGGTGCCTAAAGATGGATGGATGGATGAAAAATAATATTTGAAAAATAGCAATAGATGTTCTGGCAAACATAAATAATTGCTTGTGTTTTTATAACATTTAATAACAAATAAAAATATGATTGTTTTTACAACTGAACCTAATATCTGAATCATAATACTAAAGAGTTTAGAAAAATAAATATGGAATCTCTATACTAAAAGAGTTTATAAACATAAATCCATATTTTCTAATATTTAGACATTTTTATAAAGATTTTTGTGGAAATATTGTTTATTTAGCCAAGCATTAATAATGCAAAAAGGAAAAGAAATGCCGTGAGAAATGCTGCAAGTTCAGTGGAAAGTTCAACAGGATATTTCCCATCATGTGTTCATATTTCTTTAATTACACATGGAAATTGGTCCTCAGTGGTTAACAAAAACTCATCTGGATGGTGTATTGAATAGCCTGTGTCAATCACGGGTCAATGTGACAATACTAATATCATCAGCAATATTGACAGGTTAGCAGTACACGACAATACTAAAATCATCAACAGTATTTAACTCTCCTACATGTATGTGAAAACCAACACAATTCTATACATGATTGGGTAGATGGATGAATAGTTGGATGGGATGGATGGGATGGATGGAATGGATGGAATGGATGGATAGTGGGTTGGATGGGATGTATGGATGGATGGATGGATGGATGGATGGATGGATGGATGGATGGATGGATGGATGGTTGGATGGGATGAATGGATGGATGAAATTGGGTTAGCAGATAGATAAAAGAATGAATGAATGGGTCATTTGATGTGTGAGTGGATGGATGAGTGGATTAATGAATTGATGGATGGATTGATGGATAGATAGATGGATGAAGAAAGGAAAGGATGGATGGGTGGCTGGACAGAGGGATAGGTGGTGAATAGATGGATGGATATATGCATGGATGGGTGGACAATTGTGTGTGGATGTATGTATAGTGGGTGGATGGATGGATGGATGGATGGATTGATGGATAGATAGATGGATGAAGAAAGGAAGGGATGGATGGGTGGATGGACAGAGGGATAGGTGGTGAATAGATGGATGGATATATGCATGGATGGGTGGACAATTGTGTGTGGATGTATGTATAGTGGGTGGATGGATGGATGGATGGATGGGTGGATGGACAGAAAGCCAAATGAACTTGGATCGATGCATTGACTGATAGCAGTAGGATAGTCAGAAGGGAAACGGATTGCATGGATGGGGGCATAATACATGTATATGAATGCCATTCCCCACAATTGATATGTCCCACAAGTAAGTGATACGTCCCACTATTAAGTGATACGTCCCACTATTAAGTGATACGTCCCACTAGTAAGTGATACGCCCCACTAGTAAGTGATACGCCCCACTAGTAAGTGATACGTCCCACTAGTAAGTGATACGTCCCACTAGTAAGTGATACGTCCCACTAGTAAGTGATACGTCCCACTAGTAAGTGATACGTCCCACTAGTAAGTGATACACCCCACTAGTAAGTGATACACCCCACTAGTAAGTGATACACCCCACTAGTAAGTGATACACCCCACTAGTAAGTGATACGTCCCACTAGTAAGTGATACGCCCCACTAGTAAGTGATACGTCCCACTAGTAAGTGATACACCCCACTAGTAAGTGATACGTCCCACTAGTAAGTGATACGCCCCACTAGTAAGTGATACGTCCCACTAGTAAGTGATACGCCCCACTAGTAAGTGATACGTCCCACTAGTAAGTGATACGTCCCACTAGTAAGTGATACGCCCCACTAGTAAGTGATACATCCCACTAGTAAGTGATACGTCTCACTACAGCCGGTGCCAACATCATAAACTCTAATCAGATTTAAACACAAACCTCATCAATTTCCATTCTTCATAACAATTTTATGGGGCTATATTGTTTGGGTATTAAGTAGGCTATTAGACTCACTACAAATTCATATTAAGTTTATATCCCTTGTGTGACATAAGTTTTGTTTGTCACACGTTAAAAGTGTAATAAATCAATCTGTACATAATTTGACAGGAAATGGAATCTTGTTCAATATCTAACTCTGTATTCTAAAAATAATGTATTGATCCCAAATAAATATTTGGGTCTTTGACTAAACATAAACATTTATCAAATTAAGCTGAAAGCATATTGGTTTGTTACACGCAATAAACTGACATTAATATTAAATTAAAATTAATTATTCAAAATTAAAGAGACCAAAAACAAAACTTATATAATGTTAACTGTCATTATGTATGGATGGTGGGTGATTTTTGGAGAATGGATGGAATTTAGATGGTTGGGCTGTTGCATGAATGGATAGATGTGTGGGATGGATGGATCAATATATGGGATGGATGGATGTGTGGGATTGATGGATGTGTGACATGGATGGATGTGTGGGACAGATGGATGGATGTGTGGGATAAATGGATGTGTGAGACAGATGGATGTGTGGGACAGATGGATGGATGTGTAGGACTGATGAATGTGTGGGACAGATGGATGGATGTGTGGGACGGATGGATGTGTAGGACAGATTAATGTGTGGGACAGATGAATGGATGTGTGGGATGGATGTGTGGATGTGTGGGACAGATGGATGTGTGGGATGGATGGATGCAAGGAACAGATTGATGTGTGGGATGGATGGATGTGTGGGATAGATGAATATGTGGGATGGACGGATGGATGTGTGGGATGGATGGATGGATGGATGGATGTGTGGGATAGATGGATGTGTGGGATGGATGGATGGATGTGTGGGATAGATGAATATGTGGGATGGACGGATGGATGTGTGGGTTGGATGGATGGATGGATGGATGTGTGGGATAGATGGATGTGTGGGATGGATGGATGTGTGGGATAGATGAATATGTGGGATGGATGTGTGGGATGGATGGATGGATGGATGGATGGATGTGTGGGATAGATGGATGTGTGGAACGATGGATGTATGGGATGGATGGATGTGTGGGTCGGATGAATGTGTGGGATAGATGGATGTGTGGGACGGATGGATGTGTGGGTTGGATGATTGTGTGGGTTGGATGATTGTGTGGGATAGATGGATGTGTGGGACGGATGGATGTGTGGGTCAGATGAATGTGTGGGATAGATGGATGTGTGGGATGGATGGATGTGTGGAATGGATGGATGTGTGGGATGGATGGATGGATATGTGGGATGGATGGATGTGTGGGATGGATGGATGGATGTGTGGGATGGATGGATGTATGTGTGGGACAGATTGATGTGTTGGATGGATGGATGTGTTGGATGGATGTGTAGGATGGATCAATGGATGTGTGGGATGGATGGATGTGTAGGATGGATCAATGGATGTGTGGGATGGATGTTTGGGATGGATGAATGAATGGATGGATGTGTGGGACAGATTGATGTGTTGGATGGATAGATGTGTTGGATGGATGTATGTGTTGGATGGATGGATGTGTGGGATGGATCGATGGATGTGTGGGATGGATGTTTGGGATGGATGTTTGGGATGGATGAATGAATGGATGGAAGGATGGATTTATTAGTGGGTGGTATGTGGCTAATGTATAAATGGATAGATAAATGGATAGATGGATGGATGGATGGATGCATGGATAGATGGATGGATGAATGGATGGATGGATGGATAGATGGAAGGATGGAAGGATAGTTGGATGGATGGATGGATGGATGGATGGATGGATGGATGGATGGATGACTGTATGTATGTATGTATGTACTGATACATGGATAGATGAAAGGGTGGATGGATGGTCTCAAATGCAAAATGTAAAATGAGATACAGATGAAAAGCTAAAGTTAAAGTTTGTTTTGTTTAACAACACCACTAGATCACATATAAATTTTTAATAATTGGCTTTTTAAGTTTTGGATGTTAAATATTTGGTCATTTTGTCTTGTGGTCTTCGGAATAAACGTGATACATTTTTCCAATAGCAGCAAAGGATCTTTTATTTACACTTTCCCACAGACAGGACAGCACATACCACAGCCTTTAATATACCAGTCATAGGGCACTGACTGGAAAAAAAAAAAAAAGAAAAAAAAAAAATGGGTTCCCTGAGAAGGTTCGATCCTGCGACCAAATCACCTCAAGCGAGCACTCTATCAACTGAGCAAGATCCCACCCTGGTAAAAAGTTAACAACTGAGTTAAATGAAAAGTAACATATTCAAGATAATGATCTGCAATAGAGCCACGGTTTGACGGACTATTTGAGTTACAGTCTACATGCACAGCGTTTCATTTACATACATCACTCCCGACTGACGTATCGGTGCAACATGCGATCTGAAATGCTCTAAAATATCTCTGTTACAGGCGCAGCATGGATAATGTTAGATCTCCATTTTGGGGATAATTAGATAAAGTGAGACATCA
Organism: Gigantopelta aegis; assembly: GCF_016097555.1. Classification (NCBI taxonomy): domain Eukaryota; kingdom Metazoa; phylum Mollusca; class Gastropoda; order Neomphalida; family Peltospiridae; genus Gigantopelta; species Gigantopelta aegis. The sequence continues at coordinate 7,370,356 of NC_054700.1, read as the reverse complement.
AAACGACCCCGCTTCATCTCACTGAGTTCATTGTTATAAACTGTCAAAATTAAATCTCGTTGATTCGGTTAACTTTAGAAGATAATGCTCATCAATGGAACTCTGCACCTCGGTCACAATTTTATTTCTATGTGCCAGGCAGAACTGAATGAGTGTAATTTGTGTCTTGGTTAAACTCGACATGGCTTTCTCTGATCTGATGGATAAACCTGTTGTTGGCCATGTCAAGACCAATACATTCTTAGTACCTGCAATTTCTACTGTTTATAGCTTGAATAAACAAATGAACAAACAAATGACACCTCAGTGATATTGTTATCAACAAATAAGGAATATATTTTTGATGAAATCTCAGTGTATTTTAAGTATGACTATTTGGCGTCTAACAGTTATTTTAACACTTGGTCGAAATATGGGCATTGAGTGAGACACAGAGAGAGAAAGATAGAAACAGAGACAGAGACAGACGGTGATAGGAAAGACAAGAAGAGAGACAAGGACAGGGGGGAGAGAAAAGAAAGAGATACACTGAGAGACAGAAACAGAGAGACAGATACAGAGAGACAGAGACAGAGACAGAGAGAGGGGGGAAGGAGGGAGGGACAGAGAAGGAGAGAGAGAAAAAACAAGAGAGAGAGAGACACACACACACAGACACAGACAGACAGAGAGACAGAGAGACAGACAGACAAGTAGCCTATGTGGCAGCAGGTGGTTTTCTATTGTACTTTAAACCAAGTTTTTAATTGACCACATGTTAAACATATAATTCCACATAAAGCTTGTGTCAGCTGACATTTATTAAGATACACTGAAATCTAAAAAGACCCATCAAAAATTGACATATAAAAAGAGTGTTAGAAATAAAAATGCTAAAATTTCTAAATTAATAGGTCAATCAAATCTATAATAACTGTTATTTCCATCTCTTTTATTTTATTAATAGTCAGTAATATGGTTTAATAACAACAACAATAATTATAGTCATTATTATTTCTATTTACTGGAGTTCATTTTTATATATAGCACTAATGGTACCTTTGATGTTTTCCACTCAGGGGAATATTTAATATCCATGTATAAAGTAAATGGTGATTGTTTGGTCACATAATTAAGTCAATGGGTCATGTTATACTAATAATGTTCTGTTGAGCTTAGTACAAGTCATTCTGTATACCAAATAACAAAGTAAGTCAGTAAACAAGCAAAGTTACACACTTTTATTTTATTCCTTGATTCATTCGGAATAAAGTAGAACTTTTTTTTATTATTTAAAGAAACTAATTAGTACATGTGGTTATAAAACATTTTAAATTTTGATTTATTAAACAAATCTTGGTGGCACAAGGATGTAAAAAAAAAATTGTGGAGTGTATGGCAGTCCTCCTACAGGAGACATCAGGATGTAACATCCTGTAATGGATCTGTTGAGAGTGGCAGTTTTCATACAGGTGACACCAGGATGTAACATCCTGTAATGGATCTGTAGAGAGTGGCAGTCTTCCTACAGGTGACACCAGGATGTAACATCCTGTAATGGATCTGTTGAGAGCAGACCTGTCAACCTTTAGTCAAGAGAAAGCAGGAGGTGTGTGTTGAAAAAGCAGGAGATTTTGTCAAAAAGCAGGAGATTTTTTAAATTCACACAATTTAACCCAAAATCGCAAGATTTAAAAAAAACATTATTACAATAAGTTATATGAATACTTTATAATGTCATATATACTTCTTAACTTTAGATCTTGGCATTAAAAAAAAAAAAAAAAAATTATTATTATTTTTTTTTTTTTTTTAAGTTTAAATATTATTATGATTTAATACATATTTAAAAAAAAAAAAATATTTTATCCAAAAATGTTAAGAACATGAACAAGAAATAAAAAATTTAATTAGTACATTTACGGTATTACACTTACAGCCTTACAGGTTGCGTTACATTATCATTTGTGGTTAGTGTACCTAAGTACCACAGACAAATTTATATAAATCTTATAAATTAATATTCAGTTTTTACTATAATGAGGAACGGTGGCGTGGTACTGATTTAAAATCATTATAATGATGCAATAAACATTGTATTTTCATTAATCATAAGTAAAACCTCATTACGGACATCGTGTGAAATATACCGGAATTATACCCATTTCCGTGAGTAACTTTATGTCAATGTCAAACAACATTTTTTAATTGTACAAAAATAATTTCTTGAAGTGTACCCTTATAACCAACATTTTACCGCACAAACATACAAAATTAACTGACACAAGTATGTTTATACAGCTAATTGGTCTTTTCGTTGTCTTGCTGTGACATGTGATTTTAACATGCATCGTGTGTATCGCTGTCAACTCAGATTTGTCATAGTTGCATTATGTAATCCAGTGGGAAGACATTTTACAATTCAGAGGTGTTATTAAAAGTAAAGTTTGTTTTATTTAACGACGCCACTAGAGCACATTGATTTTTAATCTTATCATCGGCTATTGGAACTAAATTGGATAGTTTTTTTTGTTTTATATGGCAACACTGAATGTCAATACACAGCCTGTTTAATTAGCGGCAACACGCTTCGTAGCCATTACGATGACAACAAACATTATAATAACACATCATTTTATAAACTCCATGTGCTTTTTTAACAATATAAATAGGCTATCCCACAATTCTCACTTCGGCAAAGGTTAAACAGTCGGGACAATTCGGCCTGTTACATTCTCGGAAACCGAAAGTAGTCGACATTTTCCGAATGAGAAAAAAAGGCAGAGTTACTTCCCTTCTGTTATTTTGACAAAAGAGGATCGATTTTTTTTTTATGCTTACAAAAATGTCATTTAACAGGAGAAACTGTCTCCCGCACAGGTGAAAGGAGATTTGATCAAATACCGGGAGACTCCCGCGGAATCCGGGAGGGTTGACAGGTCTGGTTGAGAGTGGAAGTCCTCATACAGGTGACACCAGGATGTAACATCCTGTAATGGATCTGTTGAGAGTGGCAGTCTTCCTACAGGTGACACCAGGATGTAACATCCTGTAATGGATCTGTTGAGAGTGGAAGTCCTCATACAGGTGACACCAGGATGTAACATCCTGTAATGGATCTGTTGAGAGTGGCAGTCTTCCTACAGGTGACACCAGGATGTAACATCCTGTAATGGATCTGTTGAGAGTGGAAGTCCTCATACAGGTGACACCAGGATGTAACATCCTGTAATTAATCTGTTGAGAGTGGCAGTCTTCCTACAGGTGACACCAGGATGTAACATCCTGTAATGGATCTGTTGAGAGTGGAAGTCCTCATACAGGTGACACCAGGATGTAACATCCTGTAATTAATCTGTTGAGAGTGGAAGTCCTCATACAGGTGACACAATGCTGTAATATGTAAAGGATCTACTGGAAGTGGCAGTCCTCCTATAGGTAACACAATGATGTAACATCCTGTAAAAGATCTGTTGAGGGATGTAATATCTTTCAATGGATCTATTGAGTGGCAGTCCTTGTACAATTAACACAGACAGGATATATTGGACTGTAAACGATTTTCTGGAAAGTGGGTCTCCTATTGTCGAAACACCTGAAAGTGAGTCATAGACTCAATCAGAACTTTACCCAAATATCTTTTTGACTCTGTCTTGTGCAGCGATATGGTTTTTAATTAAGGAAAACAGCTTTGTTATTCAGATTTCAACATGATATACTTTTTTTTGTCACATATGACAGCACACACCATGGCCTTTGACAGACAAGCTATGGAGTACAGACTGAAACAGCAGAAGACAGAGGCAGATCAATTCTAGACCCATCATGTCTGAGACGACACCCAGTGGAAAACCAGCTCAAAAAGTAATAAAAGTACCATGAAGGCATGTCTGCTGTCTTGACAATATTGGCATTTGATTTAATGGTTCCATGTTCAAACAAGACAGTTATTTATTCAGAAGAGATATTTGGGCCCAGAAGTGTGTAGAAAGATAAATACATATTTGATTGGACGTAAAAAAAAAAAAAAAATTAACATAAAAAAAGAAGCTACATTACAAGATTAATTTGAATTTAGTTGTTCATCTTAGCAGCATTGTCCTAAAACTGTCACTGAGCAGACTGCAACTGTAAAAAAAAAAAAAATCGTTTAACAAAACCACTAGAGCACAATGATTAAGACAAGTAGTCTTTAGAGCAAACTACTTTTTTTTCCTATTAATATCAAGGACTATTTATATGTATGTTTTCACAGACAGGACAGCACATACCACAGCCTTTGATATACCAGTCATGGGGTACTAGATGAGTCAGAGAATGGGTCCACCGAGGAGGTTTGATCCTCCAACAAACACTGAATGTTATTTTATTATAAAATAAAGAAACTAAAATCAGTAAGGTAGTCACTGATAAATTTTCCCAAAATCAAAAGCAACTTTTATATATCAACTTTGTAGTAGGACAAATATCAATATCCATTTCTATTTCATAGTCATCCATGTAATCTCCATCTTAATCATAATAAAACAGTAAGTAAAACACTGTCGTATAAAAACAAATATTGGCACCATTGAAACACATTCTTGTAATCTTTGCCGTACCAGACGGGAGTTTCAAACCCACTCAATAAGTTGTAATAGTTCCCTTGCTTGGGAGAACCGTATGATGCACTCACCACCCATTAGACCTGTGGCATTTCAGTATAATGTCTTCCAAAAACCACACTCTCTGTGTTGACCTGTCCGACACAGTCAAACATAATCACGTATTTTGCACATAAAGCTTATTGGACTGGGCTGCTATGGAGTGCAATTCCTCTCAATTGCAGGCCGTTTTTACCGTTTCCCATTGATCATGACATTTCCCATTCTCTTACAGCCTACAGGAGCTGGTCCATAACATGACTCAAAAGACCAGCAACCAAAAACCTTGTTCGATTCGATCGGATCAATGTGGAATTTCGATCATTGATTGCTGAAGTTTGACGGAGTGAGAGAAAAACCTAGATGAATACAGGTGAACACAAGCAATGCGATTGGAATGAAAAAACTTCCACCCTGAGGTTTAGACCGTCTCTCATTTAAGGGTGGCACATAGCCCAGTGGTAAAGCGTTCGCATTATGCACGGTCGGTTTAGGGTCAATCCTCGTTGGTGGCCCCATTGGGCTATTTCTCTTTCTAGCGAGTGCTCCACAACTGGTGTAACAAATGCTGTGGAATGTACTATCCTGTCTGTGGGATGGTTCATATAAAAGATCCCTTGCTGCTAACCAAAAAGAGTAGCCTATGAAGTAGCGACAGTGGGTTTCCTCTCTATATCTGTGTGGTCCTTAACCATATGTCTGACGCCATATAACCACACATAAAATGTGTTGAGTGTCATTAAATAAATCTTTTCCTCCCTCCCTTCCTTCCTCCCTCCCTTCCTTCCTTCCTTCCTTCCTTCCTTCCTTCCTTCCTTCCTTTCTTCCATTAAAAAACAAGTTAGTTTGTTTTGTTTAATGAAACCACTAGAGCACATTGATTTATTAATCATAGGCTATTGGATGTTAAACATCTGGTAATTTTGACATATAGTCTTAGAGAGTTAAAATTTGTTTTGTTTAATGACACCACTAGAGCACATTGATTTATTAATCGTCTATTGGATGTTAAACATTTGGTAATTTTGACATATATAGTCTGAAAGAGGAAACCTGTTACATTTTTTGATTAGTAACAAGGGATTTTTCATATGCACTATCCCACAAACAGGATAGCACATACCACAGCCTTTGATATACCAACTGTGGTGCACTGGCTGGGACGAGAAATAGCTCAATGGGCCCACCGGTGGGGATTGATCCCAGACCAACCATGCATGAGGTGAACACTTTACCATTGGGCTACGCCCTACCCTCTCCACCCCCAAGGCACAAAGCCACAAGAACCCAAGTAAACACAAGAACCCAAGTAAACACAAGAACCCAAGTAAACACAAGAACCCAAGTAAACACAAGAACCCAAGTAAACACAAGAACCCAAGTAAACACAAGAACCCAAGTAAACACAAGAATCCTGGTAAACACAAGAACCCTGGTAAACACAAGAACCCAAGTAAACACAAGAACCCAAGTAAACACAAGAACCCTGGTAAACACAAGAACCCAAGTAAACACAAGAACCCAAGTAAACACAAGAATCCTGGTAAACACAAGAACCCAAGTAAACACAAGAACCCAAGTAAACACAAGAACCCTGGTAAACACAAGAACCCAAGTAAACACAAGAACCCAGGTAAACACAAGAACCCTGGTAAACACAAGAACCCAAGTAAACACAAGAACCCAAGTAAACACAAGAATCCTGGTAAACACAAGAACCCTGGTAAACACAAGAACCCTGGTAAACACAAGAACCCAAGTAAACACAAGAACCCAAGTAAACACAAGAACCCTGGTAAACACAAGAACCCTGGTAAACACAAGAACCCTAGTAAACACAAGAACCCTGGTAAACACAAAAAACCTAGTAAGCACAAGAACCCTGGTAAACACAAGAACCCTGGCAAACACAAAACCCCAGGTAAACACAAGAACCCTGATAAACACAAAAACCTAGGTAAACCCAAGAACCCTGGTAAACACAAAAATCCAGGTAAACACAAGAACCCTGATAAACACAAAAGTCCAGGTAAACACAAGAACTGCGAGTGAAATGAGAAAATGTCCACCCCTAGGTTTAGACCTTCTCTTCCATTATTGCTGCTGCTTTGAATTCCAATCAATTTCTCAGAGTCGGAATGCGACTATTCCTGATGAGATGCCAGACCTGCCTGAAAGAGAAAGTGATAAGACACACCTCGACTGTCACTTCAGATCACTGGAGACGGTTTTTTGCTCATTTCCCAGGTCAATTTCAATATATTTTTTTCTAACATTGTTTTTTTAATATCAGAACATGTTGAAGTTAAAGTTTGTTAAAATTTTGTTTTATTGCTACTTTCCCAGTTCAATTTCGATATAGTTTTTGTTTCTAAAATAATTTTCTGAATATCAAAACAAGTCTTAGTTAAAGTTTGTTAGAGTTTGTTCTATTTAATGGCATCACAAGAACACATTGATTAATTAATCAACAGCTATTTAATGTCAAACATTTGGTAATTCTGATACATATTCTTCAGAATGAATGAGTGTTTAATGACCTCCCAACACAAAATAGTCTTAATAAATTCAAAGGAAGCCTGCCACATTTTAAAAATTACAAATATACATGTAACAGCATGGAATCTTTTATATGCACTTTCCCACAGACAGGACAACACACACCATGACCTTAGATATACTAGTCATGTAGCACGAGTTACGATGGGGGAAAACCCCCAAAGAGTAGGTCCATAATTTTTTTTGCTGATTATCAAAACAAGTTCAAGATTCTTTTTTTTTACAATATTTAAATTTAGGCAGTGTTCTTTTCTTTTTATTAGCCAGACCAAATTAACATTCTGATATATATCAATATACCATAATTTCTTTTAATTTTTTTTAAAAAGTTATTTATGATGTTGGGTAACCATTTATTTGTATAAAACACTGTTATACCCACTCCCAGCTTGTTTTAGTACCGGGTTGCACTCACCCGAGTTGTACCAGTAATAGGTTGTAGGATAAAACCAGTAAACCAGGACTTGTACACCAACAGTTGTGGCATGTACTGTCCTGTTTGTAGGAAGATGTATATACAAAAAGCTTTGCTGCTTTTTTGCTACCAGTATCTTATGTGGTAACAATATATTCCCCCTCCCTCCCTCCCTCCCCCCCTCTCTCTTTCCCTCTCTCTCACTCCCTCCCTACCTACCTCTCTCTGCCTCCTCTCCCTACCTCTCTCTCCCTACCTCTCTCTCCCATCTTCTCTCTCTGTTCCCTCCCTCCCTTTCTCTCGCTTGCTTTCTATTGCTCTCCATCTGTCTCTTCCTATCTCTGTCTCTTATTGAAACAACCATATGGTTAAACACAAAAATTGCTGTAGTTTAATATTTGTTTGGGTGTTGTTAAGCAAATATTCTTTTTGTTTCCTTTCGACTGATGATCAATAACAGAAATCTGTGAATACAAGGGTGTTAAATTTCATAAATCTAGCCGCAGAAAAGTAAACAATGGAACACTTTACATGCACTGAAACAACAAAATCACAAGGTACAAGATTCATTAATGATTGCCACATGTTACAGCTTGGTTTGTTAATGACCGGCCTCAGTGATGTCGTGGTTAGGTCATCGGTCTACAGGCTGGTAGGTACTGGGTTCGGATCCCAGTCAAGGCATAGGATTTTTAATCCAGATATCCACTCCAAACCCTGAGTGAGTGCTCCGCAAGGCTCAATGTTTAGGTGTAAACCACTTGCACCGACCAGTGATCCATAACTGGTTCAACAAAGGCCATGGTGTGTTATCCTACCTGTGGAAAGCACAAATAAAAGATCCCTTGCTGCCTGTTGTAAAAGAGTAGCATATGTGGCAACAGCGGGTTTTCTCTAAAAAAAACAGTGTCAGAATGACCATATGTTTGATGTCCAATAGCTCATGATAAGAAAAAAAATCAATGTGCTCTAGTGGCGTCGTTAAATAAAACAAACTTTACTTTTTTTGTTTTGTTAATGTTCCCTTGTGCCCTTGAACGGTCTACAAATCATGTACTTAACATTGTCTCAGGACACAGAAACCAGTCTATTTGTAAGACAACTCATCATATTGATAATTTCATTCATTTCAACTTATTTTCATGCTTATATTCAATTAAGGTTCAATCACGCTGTCCTGGGCACACACCGCAGCTGTCTGGGTTGTCTGTCCAGGACAGTGGGTTAGTTGTTAATTGGTTAATGAGAGAGAAGAGGGTGTAGTGGCCTTACATCTACCCACTGACCCCTTAAGAACTCGCTCTGAGTTGGAGCCGGTACCGGGCTGCGAACCCTGTATCTACCAGCCTGTAGTCCTATGGCCTAACCACGACACCACCTAGGTCAGTGATATACCGATCAACTCTTTTTTTTAAAACTTTTTTACTGTCTGTGAAAAAATGCATATAGAAGATCCCTTCCTGTACAATTATATATTGCTGGAAAAGCTGTAATGATCTTTTAAAAGTTGAACACTCTGTTCCATATAGTTATTTAAAGGTAATGTACCCCATGACTGTTATATCAATGACTGTTATATCAATGGCTGTTATATCAATGGCTGTTATACCCATGACTGTTATATCAATGACTGTTATATCAATGACTGTTATATCAATGACTGTTATATCAATGACTGTTATACCAATGACTGTATATAACGACTGTTATATCAATGCCTGTTATATCAATGGCTGTTATACCCATGGCTGTTATACGCATGACTGTTATACCCATGACTGTTATATCAATGGCTGTTATACCCATGACTGTTATATCAATGGCTGTTATACCCAAGACTGTTATACCCATGACTGTTATATCAATGACTGTTATATCAATGACTGTTATATCAATGACTGTTATATCAATGGCTGTTATATCAATGACTGTTATATCAATGACTGTTATATCAATGACTGTTATACCAATGACTGTATATAACGACTGTTATATCAATGCCTGTTATATCAATGGCTGTTATACCCATGGCTGTTATACCCATGACTGTTATACCCATGACTGTTATATCAATGACTGTTGTACCCATGACTGTTATATCAATGACTGTTATATCAAGGACTGTTATATCAATGACTGTTATATCAATGACTGTTATATCAATGACTGTTATACCCATGACTGTTATATCAATGGCTGTTATATCAATGGCTGTTATACCCATGGCTGTTATATCAATGACTGTTATATCAATGACTGTTATATCAATGACTGTTATATCAATGACTGTTATATCAATGACTGTTATATCAATGACTATTATATCAATGGCTGTTATATCAATGACTGTTATATCAATGACTGTTATATCAATGGCTGTTATACCCATGACTGTTATATCAATGGCTGTTATACCCATGACTGTTATACCCATGACTGTTATATCAATGACTGTTATATCAATGACTGTTATATCAATGACTTTATATCAATGGCTGTTATATCAATGACTGTTATATCAATGACTGTTATATCAATGGCTGTTATACCCATGACTGTTATATCAATGGCTGTTATACCCATGACTGTTATACCCATGACTGTTATATCAATGACTGTTATATCAATGACTGTTATATCAATGGCTGTTATATCAATGACTGTCATACCCATGACTGTTATACCCATGACTGTTATACCCATGACTGTTATACCCATGACTGCTTTATCAATGACTGTTATATCAATGACTGTTATATCAATGACTGTTATATCAATGACTGTTATATCAATGACTGTCATACCCATGACTGTTATACCCATGACTGTTATATCAATGAATGTTATATCAATGACTGTTATATCAATGGCTGTTATACCCATGACTGTTATATCAATGACTGTTATATCAATGTTATATCAATGACTGTTATATCAATGGCCATGGTACAATGTATATGTGTTCTCCTACATGTATCTGTGGGGAAAATACATATAACAGATCCATTGCTATTGAGGGAAAACTGTAAGAGGCTTCCTCTAAGATTATGTGTGAAAAATTACCAAATGTTTGACATCCAATATGAACAAAGCTAACTTTAACTTTCTTATATCCAAATGAAGTTCAAGAACAATGTCCTGGGCACTTAGTTGTTTAGGCTGTCTGTTTGGGACAGAGGTTAATTCAGGCCCGTAGGAAACGGGGGTGGGGTAGGGGGAGGGGACATGCTCCCCACTTGTGAGCCTTTTTTTTTCTTTCTTTTTTTTACACATTAATGTTTGCCATTGTAACCAAAATCTGATATAGAGTTTGTACCTGATCCGTCAGTGCCCCCCTCCGCCCCCACTCCCAAAGTCGTTCCTATGGGCCTGTAATGCTGTAATGGTTAGTGAAAGAGAGGTCAGTAGGTCTATAGGTTTAGCTATACCAAATAAAATTCTATATGAGACAAAGTTAACATAATGTGGCTAAAAAACCCATAATCAAAATATCAACCATATTATGATCCATTTATATAAGTACTACAACACATCCCCCCAAAGTATATTAACTAAAGAAAGTGAAATCTTTCATGGCTCATTTTCAACTACCACAATCATGCTTCCTGATTTGGCAACCATCTTGGCCTCCATCTTGGATTTTTCTAATTCCTCAAGGGTGCTTGGATTATCGTTGTACACCCTCTACAGAGTCAGAATCCACAGAGAACACTTATGCACCAAATTTTGCACAACGAAAGCCTCCAGACTAAGGAGGTTTGATTCTACCAGTTCAGCTGATCACTCTACCAACGGAACTAAATTCTGACCAGTCTTTTCAGGGCTAGCTCTGGCACTCACCAAATTCTGACCAGTCTTTTCAGGGCTAGCTCTGGCACTCACCAAATTCTGACCAGTCTTTTCAGGGCTAGCTCTGGCACTCACCAAATTCAGACCAGTCTTTTCAGGGCTAGCTCTGGCACTCACCAAATTCTGACCAGTCTTTTCAGGGCTAGCTCTGACACTCACCAAATTCTGACCAGTCTTTTCAGGGCTAGCTCTGGCACTCACCAAAGTCTTTTTCTGACCAGTCTTTTCAGGGCTAGCTCTGGCACTCACCAAATTCTGACCAGTCTTTTCAGGGCTAGCTCTGGCACTCACCAAATTCAGACCAGTCTTTTCAGGGCTAACTCTGGCACTCACCAAATTCTGACCAGTCTTTTCAGGGCTAACTCTGACACTCACCAAATTCTGACCAGTCTTTTCAGGGCTAACTCTGACACTCACCAAATTCAGACCAGTCTTTTCAGGGCTAGCTCTGACACTCATCGAATTCACCAATTGTGAATTTAAGAAACAATTGGTGAATTTTAATTTGGTGAAATAATTTTATGTATAATTAAGATTAAGTAATAATTAAGATTTTGTTGTAAAATGACTAGGTTTTTTCAAAAAGAAATTACGTTTAAAAGATAATTTGGCAAAGTTTTCTGCTCACCGAGCAGATTTTCACTTGTCAGGACAGACAAGTACTTATTTTGAATGTTACTAAATATAGTTAAATATTAGAATTCTGCATTGTCTGTCTGAAAAAAAAGAGTAAATCTGTCATAACTAATGCTTCTGATTCATTGAACAATGGAAACCTTTCAACTGTTTTCCATTATTTCCATGGCGACAAAAATAAAATACCCGAGTGAAAAAAGTCAAGTAAATTAACCATATCAAAATTGTATAAATTAATCCACACTCTTATTTCTCTCATCTGCTACAGTGAAAAACCCACTTCCATTGACTCTCTTCACATTAAAATACATCTCTGGTCCTATTAATAAATAATTACATGTAGTTATCGGATAACAAAAAGCACTTATTGAAATGTAATACTCAATATGTGTTTTTTCCCCAGTATTTATCACTGGATGTAATGTCTAAATATGGTTAACAAGCTGATGTTGTTTTTTAATATTAATGTATACTCTTCCAAACTCTTTAAAGACATTCATATCAAAATGGGTTTTTTTGGTTGATTTTTAAATATTAATTCTGTGAATGTCTTGTTGGTTATTAAGAGGTCATGCAGAACAAAATAAAAAGAAGGAATATATGATTTATTTAATGATGCACTCAACACATTTTAATAATGGTTATATGGTGTTGGACATATGGTTGAGGACCACACAGATAATCAGAGAAGAAACCTGCTGCCACCACTGCATGGGCTACTCATTTCGATGTGCATCATTCCACAGACAGGATAGTACATACCATGGCCTTTGTTACATCAACTGTGGAACACTGTCTGGAATGAAAAATAGCCAATGGGCTCACCATGTATATTCTTTGATTCTTGAAAAATAGGCCAAGGGCTCACCAAGTATGTTCTTTGATTCATGAAAAATAGCCAATGTGCTCACCAAGCATGTTCTTTGAATCATGAAAAACAGCCAATGGGCTCACCAAGTATGTTCTTTGAATCATGAAAAATAGCCAATGGGCTCACCATGTATATTCTTTGATTCTTGAAAAATAGCCAATGTGCTCACCAAGTATGTTCTTTGAATCATGAAAAATAGTCAATGGGCTCACCAAGTATGTTCTTTGAATCATGAAAAATAACCAATGTGCTCACCAAGTATGTTCTTTGATTCATGAAAAATAGCCAATGTGCTCACCAAGTATGTTCTTTGAATCATGAAAAATAGCCAATGAAAATGGCTCACCAAGTATGTTCTTTGATTCATAAAAAATCAATGTGCTCACCAAGTATGTTCTTTGATTCATGAAAAACAGCCAATGTGCTCACCAAGTATGTTCTTTGAATCATGAAAAATAGCCAATGAAAATGGACACTAAGTTTGATTAAAGACATACTGTCACAGATTTAAGGACCTTATTTCTCTAAAAATGGATAATAAATACAAACTACATTGATTGATGGAAACCAAATCTAGCTATTGCATCACCTTAACTGAACCATGATGGAGTGAAATCCATGTCAACCCTCTCAGCAATTTTAGTTTTTGAATTATGGACCATTGCCATAATTCAATTATTTTTTACAAATATCATTAATAAATGGAGTATGGTGGTTATGAAGATTGTTGAATAAAGTACATTTAGGGACAAATCAAATTATTTTTGTTCAGGTAATACTTTGTTAGACCATTAAATAGGTCAGTGGTCTGTGACAATATGCCTTTAATCTACAAGCCTGTAACATATTTGGCCAATTGAGTAAAACAAGTCTATGATGCTGAAGTGGGGAAATACCCTTAAAAATTAGATTAGAACAGTTACTTGTGCATTTATAAAAATATGAAAAATGCATTTTCTGGTATTAGAAATATCAGGATGGCCAGTGATATGGAAATGGATAATCTAAACAATAAAATTAATTAATTTTTGATGAAAAATGATAAAAAATTACCCTCATAATGAAACATATGCCACAGTGTTTAAAAAGTAGAGTCTGTCGATCACTTTAATATCGAAGATTGACGACCAGAAGTGTGCCTGAACTTATAAAACTTAAAAAGTCTAGACTTCAATCATTAATGACGTGACACTTGCCCAATTTGTAAGGCATTGCCAACGCATTACAATCTCAGACTCTTGTTAGAGTCTTAAGTCTAGACTCTCAAAGCTTTATCCACACAGGGCCTGGTTATGTTCACTCGATTCTGTGAAACAGAGAGTATTTATTTGAAATGTATTTCCTTGGTTTTCAATATAGTTTTTGAAGAGACATACAACACTGTATGTACCATATGTGAATAAGCCCTCTCCCTTTTGACAGCATTCAAGAAATTAGGTAAAACATTCGCTTGATGCACGGCCAGTCTAGGATCAATCCCAGTTTATGGACTCATTGAACTATTTCTCGTTCCAGCCTGGTATATCAAAGTCTGTGGTATGTTCTGTCCTGTCTGTCAGATGGTGCATATAAAAGATCTCTTGCTGCTAATGAAAAAGAGTAACTCATGTTGTGCTAACAGTGGGATTTTCCTATCTCATTATCTGTGTCATCTGATAGAAATAGAAAAGGGTTGTGTGTATTGTAAAATAAAACATTTGTTCCTGCCTCCACAAAAAACCATCATGTCAGGATACTGTGATGAGCTTTAAGGATAACCAACAGGATACTGGGTGTACAGAAGTCGATTGTCTAATGAAGAAACACTTCAAACTAGATGTGAAATCTTTTTTAAAAGAGAGAGAAATACCATAATATTGCTAAATAATTAAAGAAAGAAAGAAAGAAATATTTTATTTAACGATGCACTCAACACATTTTATTTATGGTTATATGGCATCAGACATATGATTAAGGACCACACAGATATTGAGAGAGGAAACCCGCTGTCGCCACTTCATTGGCTATTCTTTTTGATTAACAGCCAGGGATTTTTTTATATGCACCATCCCACAGACAGGGTAGTACATACCAAGGCCTTTGATATACCAGTTGTGGTGCACTGGCTGGAATGAGAAATAGCCCAATGTCCCCACCGATGGGGATCGATCCCAGACCGACCACACATTGAGCGAGCGCTTTACCAACACTTTTTACTCGTAATTGGAAATACAAACACAGTGAAATAGATGTAAACCATCTAGCTCATAGCTGACAATTTTATTATAAGGTTAACCCTAAATACTAAACATTAATACAGACCTAACTGCAAAAGCTGAACCCATTGAAACGAAGGCTAAAGAAAATCTATATCTCATATCTCATGATTCTGGAATTATGATCTCAGGCAAGACAAAAATCTTACAACCAGTAGTAAACTTTACACTTACAGGCTTCAAGAATTGTCCTACACTGGCTATCTGGTGTGGTATACGGAAGGCGCCAAACCTTGTCACAGTGGAGCAATTTTACTGAATAACTGATTATTATCTTATCTTCTTTCATAAGAACGGGCCATCTGTTTCAGATTTTATTACATTTTGTCGTGGTGTAAAATCCAGAGCAACAAAATATCACAGAACAGGTTTTTCACAAAGATCAGACTTTAATAAAAAAGAAAAAAAAAAATTAAAAAAAAGAAAAGAAAAAAGAGATCACACTTCATTTACGGTTTCCTGTAATTCAGTGCTACTTAGTGTGTGGCCACTTGACGTCTCCACTCTTTTAACTTGACCAGAGCCAGACATGATTCCAGCTTTCATAAATCATGATATTCGTGATCTATATCAGGACTAGACCAGGACTGATCACAAGGGGTGTGTGGAGCCAATCCTACTTAATAATTTACACATGGTCAGTCTGAGTAAAATGTTATTTTATATGTGGTTGTAAAAGATGTTGTCTCTATACCCCACCAATTTTATCCTTTTTATTCACTCATTTCAACTTATTTTCGTGCTTATATCCAATTAAGGTTCAAGTACACTGTCCAAGGCACATATCTCAGCTATCTGGGCTGTCTGTCTAGGACAGTGGGTTAGTTACTAGTTGTTAAAGGTTAGTGAGAGAGAAGAGAGTGTAGTGGTCTGACACCTACTCATTGAATCATTAAAACTCGCTCTGCACGAGTGGGAGCCAGTACCAAGCTGCGAAGCCAATACCTACCAGTCTTATGTCTGATGGCTTAAGCTGCAAAGCCAATACCTACCAGTCTTATGTCTGATGGCTTAAGATGCGAAGCCATTACCTACCAGTCTTATGTCTGATGGCTTAAGCTGTGAAGCCAATACCTACCAGTCTTATGTCTGATGGCTTAAGCTGCGAAGCCAATACCTACCAGCCTTATGTCTGATGGCTTAAGCTGCGAAGCCAATACCTACCAGCCTTATGTCTGATGGCTTAAGCTGCGAAGCCAATACCTACCAGCCTTATGTCTGATGGCTTAAGCTGCGAAGCCAATACCTACCAGCCTTATGTCTGATGGCTTAAGCAAGACACTACCAGGGCTGGTTTTATCGTTTAATTCTTCATATGGTTAATTAGAGATTCCTGTACTATTATATACTTAACAACATTAATTAAGGACTTTCTGATAATTCATGTTACTTTAGCTATTTTGATTACAGAGGACTTCTGAAAATTTGTGGTAAATATGACCCATGATACAAAAAAAAGGTTAATGTTTGTTTTGTTTAACGACACCACTAGAGCACATTGATTTATTAATCATCAGTTATTGGGTGACAAATATTTGGTAATTCTGACATATAAATGTAGGCTTAGACAGAAAACCTGTTACATTTTTCCATTAGTAGCATGGGATCTTTTATATGCAGCATCCCACAGATAACATAGCCTTTGATATACCAGTTGTGGTGCACTGGTTGGAACAAGAAATAGCCCAACGGGCTCACTGACAGGAATTGATCCTAGACCGACCACGCCTTAGCCGAGTGCTTTACCACTGGTCTATGTCCTGCCCCACCCCCACATCTCCACCTCGACCCATGATACATGCCAAAATCTTGTTCACTGTTTGTTTTTGTTCACGCTCAGCTAGGATCTGGTTCTTAAAGGGACAGACCCTAGTTTCAACCTGTGAAAATTAACACTACGTTCAGTTAATCTACAAGCCTGTAACACAAAAATAAACTAAAACTCAACTCTATAACTGTTACTCCTCAAAGGCACGTGCGTTTTTAAAAATATGAAAAATGTATTTTGTGATATTAAAAACACCAGGATGACCAAAACACTTTGAATGTATGGAAATGGATAATCTAAACAATAAAATTTAAGTAAAGTATGATTTCAGTTATCAAAAACAGCTCTAATAGTGAAAAATATGCCTTAGTGTTTAAAAACTAGGGTATGTCCCTTTAACGATTGTCTATAGTTTTCTATAAATTGTTGTTTAAATCATTAATTTTATGAATATACTACAATGTCAATACTTTACAATGGAAGAAACTGCATTTTTTAAAACCATATTTAAAGAAAAATACCAAATGTATCTTCTGTATAACCTTAATTAATTTTGTTGAATTATATTGCAGGGGTCCAATACCTGTTAAGGTAAAAGCTGAAATAATATTTCATAAGCTGAACACTTCATATCATACAGTTAATTAGAAATAATTTTTCTGAATTTCAGATCCAATCTTACCTACCGGTAGTGAAAATTTTATTATAGGTAAATGGAGCTGAAATCAGATAGAAAGCTGATTATTGTTAATTTGAATAAAAAAAACCCCACCCATTATCCATAATTATGACCATATCTCTGCACAATACAGAGCCAAAACAGTGATTGATTTCACGAATCTCTATAGGAAGACAGTCACTCTCAAAGAGATCCTTTACTGGACAATACAACCTTCTTGCAATGCCAAATAGAGGACTGCCACTCCCAGACTAGTTTGGCAAAACAGTGATTGATTTCACGAATCTCTATAGGAAGACAGTCACTCTCAAAGAGATCCTTTACTGGACAATACAACCTTCTTGCAATGCCAAATAGAGGACTGCCACTCCCAGACTAGTTTGGCAAAACAGTGATTGATTTCACGAATCTCTATAGGAAGACAGTCACTCTCAAAGAGATCCTTTACTGGACAATACAACCTTCTTGCAATGCCAAATAGAGGACTGCCACTCCCAGACTAGTTTGGCAAAACAGTGATTGATTTCACGAATCTCTATAGGAAGACAGTCACTCTCAAAGAGATCCTTTACTGGACAATACAACCTTCTTGCAATGCCAAAAAGAGGACTGCCACTCCCAGACTAGTTTGGCAAAACAGTGATTGATTTCATGAATCTCTATAGGAAGACAGTCACTCTCAAAGAGATCCTTTACTGGACAATACAACCTTCTTGCAATGCCAAATAGAGGACTGCCACTCCCAGACTAGTTTGGCAAAACAGTGATTGATTTCACGAATCTCTATAGGAAGACAGTCACTCTCAAAGAGATCCTTTACTGGACAATACAACCTTCTTGCAATGCCAAATAGAGGACTGCCACTCCCAGACTAGTTTGGCAAAACAGTGATTGATTTCACGAATCTCTATAGGAAGACAGTCACTCTCAAAGAGATCCTTTATTGGACAATACAACCTTCTTGCAATGCCAAAAAGAGGACTGCCACTCCCAGACTAGTTTGGCAAAACAGTGATTGATTTCACGAATCTCTATAGGAAGACAGTCACTCTCAAAGAGATCCTTTACTGGACAATACAACCTTCTTGCAATGCCAAATAGAGGACTGCCACTCCCAGACTAGTTTGGCAAAACAGTGATTGATTTCACGAATCTCTATAGGAAGACAGTCACTCTCAAAGAGATCCTTTACTGGACAATACAACCTTCTTGCAATGCCAAAAAGAGGACTGCCACTCCCAGACTAGTTTGGCAAAACAGTGATTGATTTCATGAATCTCTATAGGAAGACAGTCACTCTCAAAGAGATCTGCAATGCCAAATAGAGGACTGCCACTCCCAGACTAGTTTGGCAAAACAGTGATTGATTTCACGAATCTCTATAGGAAGACAGTCACTCTCAAAGAGATCCTTTACTGGACAATACAACCTTCTTGCAATGCCAAATAGAGGACTGCCACTCCCAGACTAGTTTGGCAAAACAGTGATTGATTTCATGAATCTCTATAGGAAGACAGTCACTCTCAAAGAGATCCTTTACTGGACAATACAACCTTCTTGCAATGCCAAAAAGAGGACTGCCACTCCCAGACTAGTTTACAAAATCAAAATGGATAGAGTTCAGTGGCCTAATTCACAAAGGTCTCTAAGGCTCTGCTAGACAACAAAGCATCATCCTCTTTACAAGTCTTTTAGCATTGCACTGCGAGATCGCAAAGTTGTGAGAGTTTAGTGAATTAGGCCACAGATCATTTGTGGACAAACAATAGGCAAAGCTTGCCCAAACACTACATGTGTACACACACACAAAAAACCTCCTCAATGATTGCTTAATTTGTTGTTTTGCCAACAGTGGATCTCAGTTTATCTTCTAATTATAATTGCTACAACAGACCATTCTTCACATCACCACTATAGAATGAAAAAAACCCATGGCATGAGATACTGAATGAATGACTGCACTTTGGTTTGCAATGTGTACATAGATAACACACAAATTGCACCATTTCTTAAAAGATAAACCTACCAATTAGAATGCAGACACAATTAACCAAAATCTATTACATCAATTACACATTTTACTTCCCCCAAAAGAGAACTCTTTTAGTATTCCTCAACCACCAACACCACCTAAAATATAGATTAAATGTTCCTATATTCACAATTTGTATTTGGTAAAATGGCTTCTAATATTCTTTGAAAATCTCCTGTGAAAATATAACACATCTTTTGCTGCTAGATTAATTTAGATAGATTCAGTTTATTTAATGTCTGCAGTGTTAATGTCTTGGTTTTATCTTCATCAAACGTTCCTGTGTCTGGAGTTCATACATTACTTGTGACACCTTTCTTCTTCGCTAGAGGCGGATGTTCTCCAAAAATAAACATCCTCATCTTCTTTAGAAACTGCTGACATTGCACCATCCCTTAATTATTATAGATTCTTGCTAATTTGCAAGTGTTTCAATCTCAGACATGCTGACCTCAGTTTATTAGTCAGTGCAACATATTTTCGGCAATTACAGCTTTCATAATTCAGCTGCATCATTAAATGAAAAATTACTTACAACTTGTGGCTTAAATAAGAAACATTTAGCAAATTCAGCGTTCCTGATTGTTCTGGTGGTTATAGTTGATCGAAATTAATTTTACATGAAAGAGAAAAGATATGTCTCTTGGGAACTAAAGTCACTGACTTTGAATTGTCTTTCAAACATACCATAAAACTGTTGAGTCCCCCCCCCCCCCCCCCCCCCCCCCCCCCCCCCCCCCCCCCCCCCCCCCCGACTCATGCATTGAAGAGAAAAATAGCTGTGTATATAAACCTTTTCATTTTTGGCTAACATCATGTAACATTTGAATACAATTGATAAATAACTGATGCATAACAGATACATGTACATGTTCCATTGTTAAACACTTTCTAAATGTACATAATCTACTTCATGATTTGATGTCTGTGAAGATATTTAAGCATTACAGACACATATAGGCTCAAACAACAAAAACATAGAGTTCATTCTTTACTTTTCAGCAAAGTGACTTTTATCAGTTTAATAGCACCTATATGTAGCTTTGACTATCTGGACATGCATGTATGATTATGAAAAGTTAAATTTTAAAAAACAAGTGCTGGTTAGAAATAGAAATATCAGTTTTAAAAATGTTACAATATTCAATAGAGTTTATAATTTTGTAAAATGGATTCAGGATGCAATTCTTATGTCAACACACCTGTCTGAATTTCCAATAAGCTCTGTCTTTTAATTAATTAACTGTTCAGGTTTAGTTAGATTTGTCTAAACAATCATGGAAGTGGCAGTCCTCCTAAGGCAAAGTAAGACGGATCCTGGAAATGACAATCCTTCTGTTGGTAGCAGTTATGGTATTGTCAAAACATTCCTTTGACTCTGCTTTATGGAGAATTTAAATTTTGACAATCCCAGAGACAGATCAGGAAGAATGTATCATCCTGGGTAGTGGCAGTCTTCCTATTAGCAAAACACTTGACAGTGACTCATGGATGCACTCATTCACCCTTTTGATCTTCTGCCTTGTGTAGAGATGTTATTTTGAAAATGTTAACGATTTTGATGTTCAAATTCAGATGAAGAATTCTACAAAAGACATATTTTAAATTCCAATGGATTATCTGATGCAGACATTGTAATTATCAAGGGCCTGCCTGCAAGAAAGCTTTGAAATTCTATGAACTAGAAAAAAGGGGGGGGGGGGGAAGGATTTTTCTTTTTAATGTCACTTTCAACACATTAAGAAAAAATCTACAGTTATATGACATGAGACATTCCTGAAAGCAGATGCAGGTACTAATCTGATAAACCATCGACCCATGCAGGCATTGAAATTCTTCACAGGGACAACCTTCTTCAATGGGTCACGGACCATGGCAAGAGAGCCATGTTATTTTTATGCTGGGTCACACTGTTGCATATTTAAAAAGTCTGGAATATCTTGCAATGTCACAAGTGGAGTTCCTTAGGGACCTACTACTTCTGCTGGAGAAATTGAGGTTGTTTCTTTCTCTTAAAATTTAATAACTCAGAAGCGAAGTGGCAGCTGAGCTTTAGAAGGACAATCACTCTGCTGACACCTTCTGTTTTAAAGGCATATTGTCACAGACCACTGACCTATTACATGGTCTAACAAAGCATTATTTAAAAATATATATATATATATATATATATTTGATTTTTCCCTAAATGTACTTTATTCAACCATCTACGGGTAACCACAATACTCCACTTATTAATGATATTTTGTAAAAATAATTGAATCATGGTAATGGTCCATAATTAAAAAACTAACATTGCTGAGAGGGTTGACATGGATTTCACTCCATCATGGTGTACTTAAAGTGATGCAATAGCTAGATTTGGTCTGTAAAAATTAATGTAATTTTGATTTATTATTAATTTTTAGAGAAATAAGATCCTTAAATCTGTGACAGTATGCCTTTAAAAGACAAATTTGTAGATGGTCTGTTGTTAGATTTTTAGCCACAAAACAGTTCACAGTTCAAACTTTAATTTACAGTTTCCAGTATATTAATTAGTGAATTAGCAAACAATTCTTACTCTTGTGAAATTATTAATATACAGTGAAACCTCACCCAACGATCATCCCAGTATTAAGACCATCCTGCTACAAAGACCAATTTTTTAAAGTCTGGAATATTTCCTTATTATTTTATAGCAAAACTACCCCAGGAATTAAGACCACCCTGCTATTACGGATTACAACCAGTAAAGTCAGACCCAATGCTCGTTTTCAGTACAATTTGACCCCACAATTGTGACCACAGCATTTGCCTGTCATGTCACACAAGTGACAAATAATAAATATTGTGAAATATTGCCTTGCCATGGTATTAACATTAATCACATGTTGCTTGAAAAAGTAATTTAATACATGTATATTGTAGTTGTATATTTATTTCCTGGAAAGAAGAAGAAATTACTTTCGTACAAGCAAACTACTAGTCTACCAATTACCAGTACTCATAGCAAGTCATGGTTAATTTTTTAAAAGTACAGCACAGTCTTTTTATTCTACAACTTGCAGACAAGTAGTAACATGTTTGTATATAGGGTGTATACTACCAAATTAAATCCCATAGACAATAGTAACATATGTGGCTAAAACTCCTACCTGCAGTGTATCAATCGACATAAACACCATGGATATAAATACTACCACCCCTCACCCTTAAAGTGAATCAGAAAAAAATTAGGGGTCAAGCTGCTCATTTCAGTGTCTGTGACTACCCTAGTTCCACAAAAAAATTTAGTACTGTTTTTTTACAGGTACTCCATACACGCTTCAAGCACAAGGTTACTTGACACAGTGGTACTAGATGAAATAAAATTGCATACATTTTTTGTGCAGATGAAACTAATTTAACCAACACATTCAGAACTGGCCTCGGTGGCGTCATGGCAGGCCATCGGTCTACAGGCTGGTAGGTACTGGGTTCGGATCCCAGTCGAGGCATGGGATTTTTAATCGAGATACCGACTCCAAACCCTGAGTGAGTGCTCCGCAAGGCTCAATGGGTAGGTGTAAACCACTTGCACCGACCAGTGATCCATAACTGGTTCAACAAAGGCCATGGTTTGTACTATCCTGCCTGTGGGAAGCGCAAATAAAAGATCCCTTGCTGCCTGTCATAAAAAGAGTAGCCTATGTGGCGACAGCAGTTTTCCTCTACAAACAGTGTCAGAATGACCATATGTTTGACGTCCAATAGCCGATGATAAGATAAAAAATCAATGTGCTCTAGCGGCGTCGTTAAATAAAACAAACAAACAAACAAACCAACACATTCACATTCACATTTATCACCAATCACAGGACTTGTGGTGTTAACTTCTCTAGCAAAAGTTTGGTGCACCTCCAACTTTGACCCAGCCAGAAGATATTTGGTTTAGTACTACCTGGAAGCAAATGCAATTCCATTGTAGTACTTTATTTTGCAATGATTAGCTGCAATCAGTCAAGTGCTCGAGAAGTCATGCATTTGTATTTGTGGCAATGGAAAGAAAGAAATGTTTTATTTAATGACGCACTCAACACATTTTATTTTACGGTTATATGGCGTCAGACATATGGTTAAGGACCACACAGATTTTTGAGAGAGGAAACCCGCTGTCGCCACTACATGGGCTACTCTTTCGATTAGCAGCAAGGGATCTTTTATTTGCGCTTCCCACAGACAGGATAGCACAAACCATGGCCTTTGTTGAACCAGTTATGGATCACTGGTCGGTGCAAGTGGTTTACACCTACCCACTGAGCCTTGTGGAGCACTCACTCAGGGTTTGGAGTCGGTATCTGGATTAAAAATCCCATGCCTCGACTGGGATCCGAACCCAGTACCTACCAGCCTGTAGACCGATGGCCTGCCACGACGCCACCGAGGCTGATTTGTGGCAATGGATGCCATAAACCATCAGAAGGAGTTCACAAAGTTGTTGTAATCTCTATTGTGGGGGTATTGTGTAATAATTAAGAAAAATAGCAGGCCCATGCTCACAAATAACTGAAGTAGACTTGACACTTGATTATTCTTGCAGTTCAGTGTAAATGACAGTACAACGTCGTCACCTATTAATTTTATCAGTTGACACATTGTTGACAACAACTGGAAAGGAGGGTGGGTCGTAAAATACAGAATTAATATTTACCAAACAATCATCATTCTGAATACTGGTAGTTTGGTATTAGGACCAACCTGCTAGTATAAACAATTTTAATAAGTCTTGCTGATGGTCGCAATAGCGGAGTTTACCTGTATAAACTGAACTACTGGTATTATTTTTACCTAACTGTTATTATATAGACAATAACTTACGAGTTACGAGGAATTACAGATTATCTGTTCTGCTAAAGCTCGTGACTGACATTAATTTCACGAATGACAGATAATCCGTAATTCTAAGTATCAAGTGGGCTATTGTATTTATTACCCATAGTGTAAATAGTTTAGAAACTTAAACTTTAAACTTCTTACCTGACACAAACTATATAATATACAAGACGTGAAAGTCTGAGGAAACTGATGACATCATGAATAAAAAGCAATGATGTCAAAAGCTATCTTTAGGTACACAAATCAAATGTAAGCAAGAGAGGTCACATTCTAGTGTTTCTAGTGGGAAGTGAATGAACTACAAGGAAATTAGTTCAGAGCATGTTTAATTGTTAACAAGAACAAATTGCTTGAACAATTTCAACAAAAACTGAACACCGGTGGAGCTAAATGTTTTGTAAAATCTCAGCAACAAGAGACGACAGTCGAGAAAACCGATGACGTCACCAAACTAATGTTATGACGTCAGCGGGGAAAGATAGAAAATATATTCACCTGCATCTCACTGCCCATATGGGTAATAAACAATGGCCCTAGCCTCCCTTAATTATCCATGTCAGTGGGATCATTGGGCTATTTCTCATTGCAGCACTCCACAACTGCTGTAACAAAGGCTGTGGTATGTACTATCCTGTCTGTGGGTTGCTGCATATAAAAGATCCTTTGCTGCTATTTGAAAAGGAGTAGCCCATTGCATGGAAGCAGTGGGTTTCCTCTTTCATTAAATGTGTCGTTCTTAACCATATGTCATTCTTAACCACATAACTCTAAATAAAACGTGTTGAGTGCATTATTAAATCAAACATTCCTACCTTCCTTCCTTTCCTTAACTACCAGTATATTCAAGGTTAGACACACATGAAGTTGTGCAGTGGGTTTTCTCTCTCATTATCTATGTACTCCTTAAACATATGTCCCATGCCATATAACCATACATAAAAATGTGTCTTCCTTCATCTTCTTATACATGTTCAAACCACCTCGGTGGGTCCATTCAGCTGTCTGGGCTTTTTCTAATTCCAACCAGTGCACCACAACTGGACAAAGGCCATGGTATGTGCTTTCCTGTCTGTGGGAAAGTGCATATAAAACATCCATTGCAGCATCAGGAAAAATGTAGCGGGTTTCCTCTGATGACTACGAGTCAGAATTACCAAATGTTTGACATCCAATAGCCGATGATTAATTAATCAACGTGCTCCAGTGGTGTCATGAAACAAAACAAACTTCTTTTTTTTCTTATACATGTATAAATAGCTGTAGTTTAAAATGTGTTCAAGTGTTATTAAACACACATTCCTTTCCTTTTCTAACAAAAAAAGTACATGTATTTTATAATCAATACTGGTCTGTGGTTAAACTGCTAAACAGATGTGACACATGGTGACAAGACACTCCTCTGTCCAATGGAAGCATGCCGGTCTTCAACAATTATATGGTGAAACAAAAACCTCTTAAGTATACCAGCACCAGTTTGTTGTCTCATCAATAAATAAACTGGCCTCTGTGGTGTAGTGGTTAAAACCATCAGACTTAAGGCTGGTAGGTATGGAGTTCATGTCCCACCACAATGTGAGATTTTTTAATTCCAGTTCTGACTCCAACTCAAGAGTGAGAGCACTGCTAGGCTGAATGAGAAGGTGTGAGGCCACACATACCCAGAGTTTTATCTGCTTCATGGGTGTGATTATGGGGGTTTCTCCCGAATGTATGACCGCACATGGAGGATGATTACCGAACATGCACTGCAGGTTCTGTGCATGTACCCCGGGCTTGGATGATACTGAGGTAGCTCAACTGACAGCAAGCATGGCTTGGCCCTGTCAAATTAGGGCCGTATCCTGGGGGGGGGGGGGGGGGGGGCAGGGGGGCAGGCAGGCAGTTGCCCCTCTGAGAATCTCACTTTTCTTTCTTCTTTCTTTTTTACTCCAGAAAATACTAGTAGCATACACGTCTCAGGGTTTAATTTGTATAGTGTTTCATTACTTTATAAAAATTAGTACCCCCCTCCGTAAGACTTTGATCAGGGCATGGCCCTGAAAGTAGTCCCATACCGAAAGGGAAATATTACAGCTTCACCGTTCATCTCATTATCATCATCTATGACTGTGATATCCTAACACTAAATGTCTTTATCTCTGCGTTATATATTTGTGGGGTCTTAAAAATAAAAACAAAACAAAAATACAGCAGTAGTTTAAAATATGCTAAGATCATGTTAAACAATCATTCCTTTCTTTTTGTAACAATAAAGTATTTTATAATCAATACTGGTCTGTGGTTAAACTGGTAATCAGATGTGACACATGGTGACAAGTGTCTCCAGTGTCCAATGGAAGCATGGCAGTCTTCAACAATTATATCATAAAACAAAAACTTAGTTTGCATGTAGTATATGTAAAACAGATCATTCTCACCATGTTCTCTGAAGTCAATTTTTACAACGTCTTGCCATGTAGGTGTGTTGCACATCTAATCATAGTAGACTCTTATAATAGTGTTTTAATGAGATCATGCCAGAGGGTCAAGTTTTATCATCTTTGCACCATTAGCATCAATGTTTTATTTTTTATTTTTGAAAATGCACAGAGCCTCCTATTTATAACATACTTTTAAGGCCGTACCTAGCCTAAAATAACGAGCAGGGCAATATAAAACAACCAGCTAAGCATCTTCTTCAGGTAGACAACAAAGGCATTATTATTATGTATCTGTTTGTCTCTCTGTCTCTCTCTCTCACTCTCTCTCTCTCTCTCTCTCTCTCTCTCTCTCTCTCTCTCTCTCTCTCTCTCTCTCTCTCTCTCTCTCTCTCTCTCTCTCTCTCTCTCTCTCTCTCTCTCTCTCTCTCTCTCTCTCTCTCTCTCTCTCTCTCTCTCTCTGCCTCTCACTCTCTCTCTCTCTCTCTCTCTCTCTCTCTCTCTCTCTCTCTCTCTCTCTCTCACAGTATTCTTCATTTTGTTCCTTCTTGTAATGATATCACAGGGAGATATGTGCTGCCAGGATGAATCTCACAGTATTCTTCGTTTCTTTCCTTCTTGTAACGATATCACAGGGAGATGTTTGTTGCCAGGATGAATCTCACAGTGACACAGAGGGATTCCTGGTCACCTTCAAATAATGTGCTCTAGTGGTGTTGTTAAACTTTAACTCTCTCTAGTCTATACTTCTTTCCCAATATCTCTTCCCAGTACAAGTTCTCATAGGCAAGACAGCACATACCAGTCTTTGATAGTCCAGTAATGAAAGTATAAAAAAAAGAACAATTATAAAGTTCCACTAAAACCAAGGCTGATGAGCATTATATTGTTTCCAGAAATGTGGAAGGGAGGGACTTTTAAGCTTTTATTATTGTTATTATTGTTTTTAATTTAATGGAACATACATGTACACTACAAGGCAAGAACTTCACCACAGAAAGGCTTCCTTCAATATTGCATGTTGGTAAACGGTTCTAAGATGTAATATTTGGAGAGGAATCTATAATGCCTTTAGTTACTGAAGAGTGAACTTGTCATGGCAGTGTTTGTTTGTTTGTTTTGTTTAATGACACCACTAGAGCACATTGATTAATCAATCATCAGCTATTGGATGTCAAATATTTGGTAATTCCTACAGTCAACAGAGAAAACCCACAACATTTTTCCTAATGCAACAAGGGATCTTTTATATGCATTTTTTCCACAGACAGGAAAGCACATACCACAGCCTTTGACCAGTTGTGGTGCAATCGTTGGAATGAGAAAAAACCCAAGCAGTTGAATGGATCCACCGAGCTGGTTTGATCCTGCGATGCAAGCACCTCAAGCGATGTCATGGCAGACCGTCTCTCCATTAAAACATTTTTAAAGTCTGTTTTGTTTAACGACACCACTAGAACACATTGATTTATTAATCATCAGCTATTGGATGCCAAACATTTGATAATTTTTACATATAGTCTTAGAGAGTTAACGTTTGCTTTGTTTAATGACACCACTAGAGCACATTGATTTATTAATCATTGTCTGTTGAATGTTAAACATTTGGTAATTAATTAGTCTTAGAAGAAACCCACTACATTTTTTATTAGTAGCAAGGGATTTTTATATGTATTTTTCCACAAACAGGACAACACAGCCTTTGATATACTAGTCGTGGTGGAATGAGAAATAGCCCGATGGCCCCACTGATGGGGACTGAACCCAAACCGACCACGCATCAAGTGAGTGCTTTACCACTGGGCTACGTTCCGCTCCTCAGTCAGAGGATATGTCCATTGATCCTACAATCAGGTGAATCGCTACCAACTGAGTAGATCCTGCCTCCCTCCTCCCTGTATACAAACCGACCATGCATCAAGTGAGTGCTTTACCACTGGGCTACGTTCCGCTCCTCAGTCAGAGGATATGTCCATTGATCCTACAATCAGGTGAATCGCTACCAGGTGAATCGCTACCAGGTGAATCGCTACCAGGCGAATCGCTACCAGGTGAATCGCTACCAGGCGAATCGCTACCAGGTGAATCGCTACCAGGTGAATCGCTACCAGGTGCATCGCTACCAGGTGCATCGCTACCAGGTGAATCGCTACCAGGTGCATCGCTACCAGGCGAATCGCTACCAGGCGAATCGCTACCAGGCGAATCGCTACCAGGTGCATCGCTACCAGGTGAATCGCTACCAGGTGAATCGCTACCAGCTGAGTAGATCCTGCATCCCTCCTCCCAGTATACAAAATAAACCACAAGAAAACCCCATATGTAAGAATGTAACATTGCAGCCAGTGCAGGGAGGTTGCAAGATCACCACATTCTGACTTGAAAGTGAAGCTGGTTTGATAAAGTGACACTCCAACTGCACAAGACATCTGGTAGCCATTCTCGTAGGCATCAGTTACACCAGTGGCTGGTACAGTTATGTCTTGGGAATCATCTTCAAGCTTGTCCTATTATTACAGACATTTGCACACACATAATTTGTACCAAAAGAAAGAAGTATTTTATTTAACAACGCATTCAACACATTTTATTTTACGGTTTTATGGCGTCAGACATATGGTTACGGACCACACAGATTGTTTTAGAGGAAACCCGCTGTCGCCACATAGGCTACTCTTTTACGACAGGCAGCAAGGGATCTTTTATTTGCGCTTCCCACAGGCAGGATAGCACAAACCATAGCCTTTGTTGAACCAGTTATGGATCACTGGTCGGTGCAAGTGGTTTACACCTACCCACTGAGCCTTGCGGTGCACTCACTCAGGGTTTGGAGTCGGTATCTGGATTAAAAATTCCATGCCTCGACTGGGATCCAAACCCAGTACCTACCAGCCTGTAGACCGATGGCCTGCCACGACGCCACCGAAGCCGGTCTAATTTGTACCAGTGCAAGTCACTTGTCACAAGGGCGGGATCGAGCTCAGTCAGTAGAGTGGTCACCTGAGGTTCTGGCAGCGTAGGATCGAACCATCTCAGTGGCCCTGTTCTAAGATTACGAATAAATTACAAAATGTTTGACATCCAATACCCCATGATTAATAAATCAATATGTTCTAGTGGTGTTAAACAGAAATAAACTCAAACTTTTTCATTTGTCAGACAAACTATACATATACATGTACAACGTATATACATAAATAATGCTAAGCACTAAAGATCATTCTCTGTTTAACTGGTAGAATTCAATGAAGGAAAGAAGGAAATGTTTTATTTAACGACACACTCAACACATTTTATTTACAGTTATATGGCGTCAGACATATGGTTAAGGACCACACAGATATTGAGAGAGGAAACCCGCTGTCGCCACTTCATGGGCTACTCTTTCTGATTAGCAGTAAGGGATCTTTTATATGCACTATCCCACAGACAGGATCGTGCATACCACGGTCTTTGTTACATTAGTTGTGGAGCACTGGCTGGAACAAGAAATATCCCAATGGGTCTACCGACGGGGATCGATCCTAGACCTACCATGCATCAAGCAAACGTTTTATCACTGGGCTATGTCCAGCCCCTACAGATTCAATGAATAAAAATTAATCACTTAAAAGTTTTGCTTCAAGCAAGTATGAAGCAAAATAATGTGATTCCACATTCCACATGTGATACAAATTAAATTAGGATCACACTGAGAACAAAATCTAGGTGGTCAGTTTTACTTGAATGGCAGATTATGGCTGAACTGCAAACAAAAAACAGAAAGAAAGAAATGTTTTATTTAATGACGCACTCAACACATTTTATTTACGGTTATATGGCGTCAGACATATGGTTACGGACCACACAGATTTTGAGAGGAAACCCGCTGTCACCACTACATGGGCTACTCTTTCCGATTAGCAGCAAGGGATCTTTGCACTTCCCACAGGCAGGATAGCACAAATCATGGCCTTTGTTGAACCAGTTATGGATCACTGGTCGGTACAAGTGGTTAACACCTACCCATTGAGCCTTGCGGAGCACTCACTCAGGGTTTGGAGTCAGTATCTGGATTAAAAATCCCATGCCTCGACTGGGATCCGAACCCAGTACCTACCAGCCTGTAGACCGATGGCCTAACCACGATGCCACCGAGGCCGGTAAACTGCAAACAAGAAATTGAACCTAAAAGTTGGTACAAAAATAAAAGTTTGTTTTGTTTAACAACACCTAGAGCACATTGATTTATTTATCATCGGCTAGTGGATCAAGCCAAACATTTGGTCATTTCTGACAAAGTCTTAGAGAGGAAACCCACTACATTTTTCCATTAGTAGCAAGGAATATTTTATATGCACTATCCCAAAGACAGAATAGCACATACCATGGCCTTTGGTGGTGCACTGGCTGGAAATAGCCCAATGGGCTAACTGACGGGGATCAAATTTAGACTGACTGTGCATCAGGCGAGCGCTTTACCACAGATGCAGTCTGAAACATAATTATGAATGCATGCTTGATGCATCGATAACATGAACATGTGTATTTTGAATTTTAATATTTTTGTGTTTGAGATTTGCTTGAGATTGGTTATGAAATTGCATGGCTTAAGAAGATATTATCAACAACAAAAAACTATAAGCATTCAGGTTTTGGCAAAGTGGTTAGGCCATGGTGTCTTCACTGTTGAGTTCAGAACACTAAAAATAATGATTGCTAACATTAATGGCCGTAGCAAATTTGCATGGAAAGATTACATGGATATAATTCCAATCTGTAAATACTTTACATTGCTATAAATTAATGCATGGATTGGGACAAATAATATCATGTGATTTACAAAACTGACGTTCATAGCTGTATGAACATCGTTATTTGCACTACTTTCGGCAGTGCTTAAGAAACTAAGTAGATTGTTGTTGCGTAGTGCCCATTATGAACAGTACACATGTGCGTAATGCAAACAAACCCAGGAGTAAGTTGAGGCTGTCTATAATTGTTCTATGAAATATCCTCTTAAAATTGACTCGAAAAAAAGATAGAAAAAAAAGCCTCAGAAAAGGCTCAGAATGCATCTACAGGCATCCTGAGTTTCAAAATTTTTATGGGGGGGAGGTCCCCCGAATCCCCCCTCCTGGGCACACCTTTGATGTGCGTAATGCTAACATTTTTCTGGCTACGCAAACATATATTTTGTTAATATTATCTCTTGTAAAAATGTGAGAATTGAACAGTAGAATGAGGATCCCTGTGTGCCATGTATTAAGTTCATCAATAAAGGAAGGAAGGAAGGAAGGAAATGTTTTATATAACGATGCACTCAACACATTTTATTTATGGTTATATGGCATCAGACATATGGTTAAGGACCTCACAGATATTGAGAGAGGAAACCCGCTGTCACCACTTCATGGGCTACTCTTTTCGATTAGCAGCAAGGGATCTTTTATATGCACCATCCCACAGGCAGGATAGTACATACCACGACCTTTGTGACACAAGCTGTGGAGCACTGGCTGGAACGAGATCATCAATAAAGAGTTTGATTGTTACATAACAGTATTTTATATTGATGTAACACTTATAAATTTGGTAATACAAAAACTGAAAGTGATAACGTTTTGAGGTTCATAAAAGTAAGGGGTGGGATGTAGGCCAATGGTAAAGCGCTCACTCAATGTGCGATCAGTCTGGAATTGATCCCCGTCGGTGGACCCATTGGGCTATTTCTCGTTCCAGCTAGTGCTCCACAACTGGTGTAACAAAGGCCATGGTATGTACTACCCTGTCTGTGGGATGGTGCATATAAAACATCCCTTGCTGCTAATCGAAAAGAGTAGCCCATGAAGTGGTGACAGCAGGTTTCCTCTCTCAATATCTGTGTAGTCCTTAAAAATATGTCTGACACCATATAACCATAAATAAAATGTGTTGAGTGCGTCGTTAAATAAAACATTTCCTTCCTTCCTTCATAAAATTGGTGAAATTAATACATGGCACACAGAATCCTCTTCACACACTTACCGTATGTTTGAAGGCTTTGCACTAACGCATTGTAATGCACTCTTACAGTGTGTAAAACAGTTCTGTCATTCATACGGCCATGAATGCCAAAACATATCATGATAAATGTTTAAATGCAATAAAACTCATGCTTCAAGGATTCAACCTCTTAAAATACATGTATATCACTTGACCAAATGTTCACCGTAATATCATCTCACAGTCACGGAGGTGCAGAACTTGGAAGAAGAATTAACGGATGGATTTCAGCATCATTTATCTGCTCATTCAGAAGACATAAATGAATAATATGTATAAATAAATGTCCATGCTGACACTAAAAAATTATTTCACTTGGCAGATATGTAACTAAAAGGGAATACATAGCTTTGGTGAAAATAAATGTTTCAGGATATTTACTGGCAAGCAACTTGGTTGAACTAACCAATGAACTTGATAACTTGCTTCAACTCACAAAAACAGTAGTAAAAAACAAGTTAATGGAAATGTTCGACTATATGGAAATAGATGGTATGTGGAATGTGATATGGGTCAAGTATTAAAGTTAAAAGAGTCTTTGTTTAACCACACCACTAGAGCATATTAATTTATTAATCACCGGCTATTAGGTGTCAAACATTTGGTAATTCTGACATATAGAGAGGAAACCCACCACATTTTCCCATTAGTAACAAGGGATCTTTTATATGCACTATCCCACAGACAGGACAGCACATAGCATGGCCTTTGATATACCAGTCGTGGTGCACTGGTTGGATTGAGAAATAGCCCAATGGATCCTAGAGTGATTGTGCATCAGTCCAGCTCTTTACCAATGGGCTATATCCTGTCCATGAGTCAATGTGTAGTTCTTATGAAAATGGAAAAAAATTATGTTTATTGTTGACAAAAAACCCCACTAAACATTAGCCTAATGCACCGAGTACTGGGGTCATGCTTATCAAATGTTTTAAGCTTTAAACAAAGTCTGTATGAACATAAAGTCTAGCAGAACAGGAATGAAGAACAAGACTTTTGAGTATAGAGCATATTGATTTATTAATCATCGGTTATTGGATGTCAAAAATTTGGTCATTCTGACTTGTAGTCATCAGAGGAAACCCACTACATTTTTTATATGCATCATTCATAAACAGGATAACACATACCACAGCCTTTGATACATCAGTTGTGATGCAGTACTGGCTGGAGCACAAAATACCCCAATGGGCCCACTGACAAGGCTATGTCCTGCCCCATATAGTGTTAGAGAGGAAAAGCGCATATAAGAGGAAAAAAAAAGAAGAAATGTTTTATTTAACGATGCACTCAACACATTTTATTTACGGTTATATGGCATCAGACATATGGTTAAGGACCACACATATTCTAAGAGGAAACCCGCTGTCGCCACTACATGGGCTACTCTTCCGATTAGCAGCAAGGGATCTTTTATTTGCGCTTCCCACAGGCAGGATAGCACAAACCATGGCCTTTGTTGAACCAGTTATGGATCATTGGTCGGTACAAGTGGTTTACACCTACCCAATGAGCCTTGCGGAGCACTCACTCAGGGTTTGGAGTCGATATCTGGATTAAAAATCCCATGCCTCGACTGGGATCCGAACCCAGTACCTACCAGCCTGTAGACCGATGGCCTGCCACGACGCCACCGAGGCCGGTCCGTATAAGAGGAATGAAATACACATGTATAAGTTACTTATGACATGTAAACATGTATCCTCTTTCAGTGGATACATTTTGTTATTTCTAAAGTTAAACTTTGTTTTGTCTAATGACATGTTGGACATTTTGTAATTTTGACACAATCTTCAGAGGAAACCTGCTATATCTTTCCAGCAGGAGCAAAAACAGAAAGGAATGTTTTCTTTAACGATGCACTCAACACATTTTATTTATGGTTATATGGCACCAAACATATGGTTATAGACCACACAGATTATGGGCTACTCTTTTCGATTAGCAGCAAGGGATCTTTTATATGCACCAACCCACAGACAGGGTAGTACATAAAACCGCCTTTGATATACCAGTTGTGGTGCACTGGCGGCTGGAACCATCAGGAGCAAGGATCTTTTATATGCATTTTCCCCACAGACACAGGTGCCAATTCAAAGATTTAGTAAATCAAACCTATTATGATTCAGAGTTATCTTCTCATATGTAAATTATTTTAACATAGTACTATTAGTTATCTTCTCTTGATGATATCATTTACCTTATTCAAATATGACAAAATATCTTCTGAGATCAATATTTGTTTCAATAAAATATCAAAATAATTGTTATTGTCAGAAAGAGTTTTCGTGCAAACAATAGTTACTGAAGAAAATCATTTGACTTTTTGTGAAAAGATTCAACAGTTCAGAAAAACAAAACCTTTATCTGAAGATATCCTATTAAGTGTTATAAAATAATAAATGGTTTAATGTGTGTTAGATATTCATTTAACAGTGTCATTTTCTCAGAAAGTGATACTTAGAAACACACATAAACAGCACTTAACTTATCCCATACACACTAAAACATGAGCCAGTCGGTGTGTTATTAATGATAGGACATACCTGAAATACACTGGCCGATGTTGAACTACCATAAACCACTGGTAAAGATAAAGTTAGTTTTGTTTAACAACAAAACTAGAGCACATTAATACCATAAATCTGTCACCTGCAATCAGTCAGAGATAGTCTTGTCCTGTAGTCCCACTTCAAACTAGCTAGATCACCACAACACCACACCATACACTATACAGTACCTACAACATAAAAACAAAATCATATCAGTACTACATTCAAAATTATATATCTGTAGAATGAATCCAAAGGAAGTTATAATAAAGCTATAACATAACTGTCAATCATAGAATATAAAGATATTTTATAATTCCACAAACTCGAAACCAACAGAAAATGATTGACAGTCAAAGTCTCCACCACATTATCGTCATATCAGAACAGATCTTTATTTTGCTCAAGGCCATCAAGGTAACATCAGAGGATTGTATACATATAACAAAAAAAGATATATATACATACGTTAACACCATTAATCATACATCTAAAACATTAAAAATATGTAATCTTCCTGAGCACTTGACACAAGCACACAAAAAGAGTCCTCCCCCACAAAAAAAGAAGACCACCCCCACACATACACCTATTTAGGAGTTTGACACATTGCTATATGGTTGAGCATTTGCCCGAGGTGCTTGTGTCACAGGATCAAACCACCTCGGTGGATCCATTCAATTGAGTAGGTTTTTACTTGTTCCAACCAGTGCACCATAACTGGTCAAAGGCCATGGTATGTGCTATCCTGTCTGTGGGAAAGTGGATATAAAAGATCCCTAGCTGCTAATGGAAAATGTAGCGGGTTTCCTCTGTTGACTACAAGTCATAATGACATCCAATAGCAGATGATTAATTAATCAATGTGTTCTTGTGGAGTCTTTAACTTTGACACTGCAATATTTTCAGGATTTAGAAAATATTTTTACCAAAAATATCACAATAATATTTTTCGGATCACAGTGCATAATTACTGCTATAGAACAGACATGAAGTACAATGGAAACTCCATCTAGTATTTATGTTCCTTTATGTGCCCTGTAAGACATTATACATACCAAGTTTGATACACTGCAATGACCATGGGTCTAACTCACAAATATCTCTTAAGCTCTCATGTCCACTTTATCATTTCAACAATCATACATTTGCTGTTTTTCTTTAGAAATTTTAAGACAATGAAATGTGCATGTGTGCATATTATATTCCTTTACAAGATTTATTACAAATCTATTTTAGATTGAGGAATGTTTTGTACTTACTGTTACATACATGAATTATTAATCGTGATATTTTTGTCAAACATGTCTGAGACAACATGTAGACAATTGATCTTGTCTAGCACCTGGTATGCTCTTTTGAAAGATGAGGGGCTGAATTTACAAAGCATTGTAAGGTACGTATACAGTATGAGGTAGGATGTAGCCCAGTGGTAAAGTGCCCGCTTGATGTGCAGTTGGTCCGGGATCGATCCCTGTTGGTGGACTCATGGGGCTATTTCTCCTCCTAGCCAGTGCACCATGACTGGTATATCAAAGGCTGTGGTATGTGCTATCATATCTGTGGGATGGTGCATATAAAAGATCCCTTGCTACTAATTCAACAATGTAGCGGGTTTCCTCTTTAAGACTATATGTCAAAATTACTGAAAATTTGACATCCAATAATAATAATTAATATATCAATGTGCTCTAGTGGTGTCGTTAAACAAAAAAAGAGAGAAAAAAAGAAGATTCTAGTTTTTGTTTATCAACACCACTAGAGCACACTGATTTATTAATCATCGGCTATTGGATGTCAAACATATTGTCATTTTGACAGTCATAGAGAGAAAAGCCGCTACATTTTTTCCATTAGTAGCAAGGGATCTTTTATATGCACCATCCCACAGACAGAATAGCACATACCATGGCTTTTGATATACCAGTTGTGTTGCACTGGCCGGACCGAGAAATAGCCCAGTGGGTCCACCGATGGGGATCGATCCCAAACCGACCACGCATCAAGCGAGTGCTTTACTACTGGGCTACATCCCGCCCCCAAAGAAAGACAAAAAGCTTTGAAGTCTGATGAGTTCTGTTTTGACAAAGAAAGAAGAAATATAGAGTACACATATGTAAGACAAAACCCAGCTTTGTAAATTCAGTCTGATGAGTTCTGTTAGGACAAAGAAAGAAGAAATATAGAGTACACATATGTAAGACAAAACCCAGCTTTGTAAATTCAGTCTGATGAGTTCTGTTAGGACAAAGAAAGAAGAAATATAGAGTACACATATGTAAGACAAAACCCAGCTTTGTAAATTCAGTCTGATGAGTTCTGTTATGACAAAAAGAGATTAACCCTATTTCCACCAATGTGTACTTTGGAGATGAAAGTCTTCAGGTCTATACTACACAAATACAGTAAAGTTTGTTTTATTTAACGACGCCACTAGAGCACAT
Organism: Gigantopelta aegis; assembly: GCF_016097555.1. Taxonomy (NCBI): domain Eukaryota; kingdom Metazoa; phylum Mollusca; class Gastropoda; order Neomphalida; family Peltospiridae; genus Gigantopelta; species Gigantopelta aegis. The sequence goes on along the minus strand of NC_054700.1, from coordinate 7,332,376 downwards.
TGATTTTTTATCTTATCATCGGCTATTGCACGTCAAACATATGGTCATTCTGACACTGTTTTTAAGAGGAAACCCGCTGTCGCCACATATGCTACTCTTTTATGACAGGCAGCAAGGGATCTTTTATTTGCGCTTCCCACAGGCAGGATAGCACAAACCATAGCCTTTGTTGAACCAGTTATGGATCACTGGTCGGTGCAAATGGTTTACACCTACCCATTGAGCCTTGCGGAGCACTCACTCAGGGTTTGGAGTCGGTATCTGGATTAAAAATTCCATGCCTCGACTGGGATCCAAACCCAGTACCTACCAGCCTGTAGACCGATGGCCTGCCACGACGCCACCGAGGCCGGTCTAATTTGTACCAGTGCAAGTCACTTGTCACAAGGGCGGGATCGAGCTCAGTCAGTAGAGTGGTCACCTGAGGTTCTGGCAGCGTAGGATCGAACCATCTCAGTGGCCCTGTTCTAAGATTACGAATAAAAAAATTACGAAATGTTTGACATCCAATACCCCATGATTAATAAATCAATATGTTCTAGTGGTGTTAAACAGAAATAAACTCAAACTTTTTCATTTGTCAGACAAACTATACATATACATGTACAACGTATATACATAAATAATGCTAAGCACTAAAGATCATTCTCTGTTTAACTGGTAGAATTCAATGAAGGAAAGAAGGAAATGTTTTATTTAACGACACACTCAACACATTTTATTTACAGTTATATGGCGTCAGACATATGGTTAAGGACCACACAGATATTGAGAGAGGAAACCCGCTGTCGCCACTTCATGGGCTACTCTTTCTGATTAGCAGTAAGGGATCTTTTATATGCACTATCCCACAGACAGGATCGTGCATACCACGGTCTTTGTTACATTAGTTGTGGAGCACTGGCTGGAACAAGAAATATCCCAATGGGTCTACCGACGGGGATCGATCCTAGACCTACCATGCATCAAGCAAACGTTTTATCACTGGGCTATGTCCGGCCCCTCCAGATTCAATGAATAAAAATTAATCACTTAAAAGTTTTGCTTCAAGCAAGTATGAAGCAAAATAATGTGATTCCACATTCCACATGTGATACAAATTAAATTAGGATCACACTGAGAACAAAATCTAGGTGGTCAGTTTTACTTGAATGGCAGATTATGGCTGAACTGCAAACAAAAAACAGAAAGAAAGAAATGTTTTATTTAATGACGCACTCAACACATTTTATTTACGGTTATATGGCGTCAGACATATGGTTAAGGACCACACAGATTTTGAGAGGAAACCCGCTGTCACCACTACATGCGCTACTCTTTCCGATTAGTAGCAAGTGCTCTTTGCACTTCCCACAGGCAGGATAGCACAAACCATGGCCTTTGTTGAACCAGTTATGGATCACTGGTCGGTGCAAGTGGTTTACACCTACCCATTGAGCCTTGCGGAGCACTCACTCAGGGTTTGGAGTCAGTATCTGGATTAAAAATCCCATGCCTCGACTGGGATCCAAACCCAGTACCTACCAGCCTGTAGACCGATGGCCTAACCATGACGCCACCGAGGCCGGTAAACTGCAAACAAGAAATTGAACCTAAAAGTTGGTACAAAAATAAAAGTTTGTTTTGTTTAACAACACCTAGAGCACATTGATTTATTTATCATCGGCTAGTGGATCAAGCCAAACATTTGGTCATTTCTGACAAAGTCTTAGAGAGGAAACCCACTACATTTTTCCATTAGTAGCAAGGAATATTTTATATGCACTATCCCAAAGACAGAATAGCACATACCATGGCCTTTGGTGGTGCACTGGCTGGAAATAGCCCAATGGGCTAACTGACGGGGATCAATCTTAGATTGACCGTGCATCAGGCGAGCGCTTTACCACAAATGCAGTCTGGAACATAATTATGAATGCATGCTTGATGCATCGATAACATGAACATGTGTATTTTGAATTTTAATATTTTTGTGTTTGAGATTTGCTTGAGATTGGTTATGAAATTGCATGGCTTAAGAAGATATTATCAACAACAAAAAACTATAAGCATTCAGGTTTTGGCAAAGTGGTTAGGCCATGGTGTCTTCACTGTTGAGTTCAGAACACTAAAAATAATGATTGCTAACATTAATGGCCGTAGCAAATTTGCATGGAAAGATTACATGGATATAATTCCAATCTGTAAATACTTTACATTGCTATAAATTAATTCATGGATTGGGACAAATAATATCATGTGATTTACAAAACTGACGTTCATAGCTGTATGAACATCGTTATTTGCACTACTTTCGGCGGTGCTTAAGAAACTAAGTAGATTGTTGTGGCTGTTTTCTTTATTGTTTAAAATTAATAAGATTACTGCTAATGTTGAATCAGTAAATAAAGGTGTAGTGCCCATTATGCACAGTACACATGTACGTAATGCAAACAAATCCCAGGAGTAAGTTGAGGCTGTCTATAATTGTTCTATGAAATATCCTCTTAAAATTGACTCGAAAAAAAGATAGAAAAAAAAGCCTCAGAAAAGGCTCAGAATGCATCTACAGGCATCCTGAGTTTCAAAATTTTCATGGGGGGGAGGTCCCCCGAATCCCCCCTCCTGGGCACACCTTTGATGTGCGTAATGCTAACATTTTTCTGGCTACGCAAACATATATTTTGTTAATATTATCTCTTGTAAAAATGTGAGAATTGAACAGTAGAATGAGGATCCCTGTGTGCCATGTATTAAGTTCATCAATAAAGGAAGGAAGGAAGGAAGGAAATGTTTTATATAACGATGCACTCAACACATTTTATTTATGGTTATATGGCATCAGACATATGGTTAAGGACCACACAGATATTGAGAGAGGAAACCCGCTGTCACCACTTCATGGGCTACTCTTTTCGATTAACAGCAAGGGATCTTTTATATGCACCATCCCACAGGCAGGATAGTAGATACCACGACCTTTGTGACACAAGCTGTGGAGCACTGGCTGGAACGAGATCATCAATAAAGAGTTTGATTGTTACATAACAGTATTTTATATTGATGTAACACTTATAAATTTGGTAATACAAAAACTGAAAGTGATAATGTTTTGATGTTCATAAAAGTAAGGGGTGGGATGTAGGCCAATGGTAAAGCGCTCACTCAATGTGCGATCAGTCTGGAATTGATCCCCATCGGTGGACCCATTGGGCTGTTTCTCGTTCCAGCTAGTGCTCCACAACTGGTGTAACAAAGGCCATGGTATGTACTACCCTGTCTGTGGGATGGTGCATATAAAACATCCCTTGCTGCTAATCGAAAAGAGTAGCCCATGAAGTGGTGACAGCAGGTTTCCTCTCTCAATATCTGTGTAGTCATTAACCATATGTCTGACACCATATAACCATAAATAAAATGTGTTGAGTGCGTCGTTAAATAAAACATTTCCTTCCTTCATAAAATTGGTGAAATTAATACATGGCACACAGAATCCTCTTCACACACTTACCGTATGTTTGAAGGCTTTGCACTAACGCATTGTAATGCACTCTTACAGTGTGTATAACAGTTCTGTCATTCATACGACCATGAATGCCAAAACATATCATGATAAATGTTTAAATGCAATAAAACTCATGCTTCAAGGATTCAATCTCTTAAAATACATGTATATCACTTGACCGAATATTCACCGTAATATCATCTCACAGTCACGGAGGTGCAGAACTTGGAAGAAGAATTAACGGATGGATTTCAGCATCATTTATCTGCTCATTCAGAAGACATAAATGAATAATATGTATAAATAAATGTCCATGCTGACACTAAAAAATTATTTCACTTGGCAGATATGTAACTAAAAGGGAATACATAGCTTTGGTGAAAATAAATGTTTCAGGATATTTACTGGCAAGCAACTTGGTTGAACTAACCAATGAACTTGATAACTTGCTTCAACTCACAAAAACAGTAGTAAAAAACAAGTTAATGGAAATGTTCGACTATATGGAAATAGATGGTATGTGGAATGTGATATGGGTCAAGTATTAAAGTTAAAAGAGTCTTTGTTTAACCACACCACTAGAGCATATTAATTTATTAATCACCGGCTATTAGGTGTCAAACATTTGGTAATTCTGACATATAGAGAGGAAACCCACCACATTTTCCCATTAGTAACAAGGGATCTTTTATATGCACTATCCCACAGACAGGACAGCACATAGCATGGTCTTTGATATACCAGTCGTGGTGCACTGGTTGGATTGAGAAATAGCCCAATGGATCCTAGAGTGATTGTGCATCAGTCCAGCTCTTTACCAATGGGCTATATCCTGTCCATGAGTCAATGTGTAGTTCTTATGAAAATGGAAAAAAATTATGTTTATTGTTGACAAAAAACCCCACTAAACATTAGCCTAATGCACCGAGTACTGGGGTCATGCTTATCAAATGTTTTAAGCTTTAAACAAAGTCTGTATGAACATAAAGTCTAGCAGAACAGGAATGAAGAACAAGACTTTTGAGTATAGAGCATATTGATTTATTAATCATCGGTTATTGGATGTCAAAAATTTGGTCATTCTGACTTGTAGTCATCAGAGGAAACCCACTACATTTTTTATATGCATCATTCATAAACAGGATAACACATACCACAGCCTTTGATACATCAGTTGTGATGCAGTACTGGCTGGAGCACAAAATACCCCAATGGGCCCACTGACAAGGCTATGTCCTGCCCCATATAGTGTTAGAGAGGAAAAGCGCATATAAGAGGAAAAAAAAAAAGAAGAAATGTTTTATTTAACGATGCACTCAACACATTTTATTTACGGTTATATGGCATCAGACATATGGTTAAGGACCACACATATTCTAAGAGGAAACCCGCTGTCGCCACTACATGGGCTACTCTTCCGATTAGCAGCAAGGGATCTTTTATTTGCGCTTCCCACAGGCAGGATAGCACAAACCATGGCCTTTGTTGAACCAGTTATGGATCATTGGTCGGTACAAGTGGTTTACACCTACCCAATGAGCCTTGCGGAGCACTCACTCAGGGTTTGGAGTCGATATCTGGATTAAAAATCCCATGCCTCGACTGGGATCCGAACCCAGTACCTACCAGCCTGTAGACCGATGGCCTGCCACGACGCCACCGAGGCCGGTCCGTATAAGAGGAATGAAATACACATGTATAAGTTACTTATGACATGTAAACATGTATCCTCTTTCAGTGGATACATTTTGTTATTTCTAAAGTTAAACTTTGTTTTGTCTAATGACATGTTGGACATTTTGTAATTTTGACACAATCTTCAGAGGAAACCTGCTATATCTTTCCAGCAGGAGCAAAAACAGAAAGGAATGTTTTCTTTAACGATGCACTCAACACATTTTATTTATGGTTATATGGCACCAAACATATGGTTATAGACCACACAGATTATGGGCTACTCTTTTCGATTAGCAGCAAGGGATCTTTTATATGCACCAACCCACAGACAGGGTAGTACATAAAACCGCCTTTGATATACCAGTTGTGGTGCACTGGCGGCTGGAACCATCAGGAGCAAGGATCTTTTATATGCATTTTCCCCACAGACACAGGTGCCAATTCAAAGATTTAGTAAATCAAACCTATTATGATTCAGAGTTATCTTCTCATATGTAAATTATTTTAACATAGTACTATTAGTTATCTTCTCTTGATGATATCATTTACCTTATTCAAATATGACAAAATATCTTCTGAGATCAATATTTGTTTCAATAAAATATCAAAATAATTGTTATTGTCAGAAAGAGTTTTCGTGCAAACAATAGTTACTGAAGAAAATCATTTGACTTTTTGTGAAAAGATTCAACAGTTCAGAAAAACAAAACCTTTATCTGAAGATATCCTATTAAGTGTTATAAAATAATAAATGGTTTAATGTGTGTTAGATATTCATTTAACAGTGTCATTTTCTCAGAAAGTGATACTTAGAAACACACATAAACAGCACTTAACTTATCCCATACACACTAAAACATGAGCCAGTCGGTGTGTTATTAATGATAGGACATACCTGAAATACACTGGCCGATGTTGAACTACCATAAACCACTGGTAAAGATAAAGTTAGTTTTGTTTAACAACAAAACTAGAGCACATTAATACCATAAATCTGTCACCTGCAATCAGTCAGAGATAGTCTTGTCCTGTAGTCCCACTTCAAACTAGCTAGATCACCACAACACCACACCATACACTATACAGTACCTACAACATAAAAACAAAATCATATCAGTACTACATTCAAAATTATATATCTGTAGAATGAATCCAAAGGAAGTTATAATAAAGCTATAACATAACTGTCAATCATAGAATATAAAGATATTTTATAATTCCACAAACTCGAAACCAACAGAAAATGATTGACAGTCAAAGTCTCCACCACATTATCGTCATATCAGAACAGATCTTTATTTTGCTCAAGGCCATTAAGGTAAAATCAGAGGATTGTATACATATAACAAAAAAAGATATATATACATACGTCAACACCATTAATCATACATCTAAAACATTAAAAATATGTAATCTTCCTGAGCACTTGACACAAGCACACAAAAAGAGTCCTCCCCCACAAAAAAAGAAGACCACCCCCACACATACACCTATTTAGGAGTTTGACACATTGCTATATGGTTGAGCATTTGCCCGAGGTGCTTGTGTCACAGGATCAAACCACCTCAGTGGATCCATTCAATTGAGTAGGTTTTTACTTGTTCCAACCAGTGCACCATAACTGGTCAAAGGCCATGGTATGTGCTATCCTGTCTGTGGGAAAGTGGATATAAAAGATCCCTAGCTGCTAATGGAAAATGTAGCGGGTTTCCTCTGCTGACTACAAGTCATAATGACATCCAATAGCAGATGATTAATTAATCAATGTGTTCTTGTGGAGTCTTTAACTTTGACACTGCAATATTTTCAGGATTTAGAAAATATTTTTGCCAAAAATATCACAATAATATTTTTCGGATCACAGTGCATAATTACTGCTATAGAACAGACATGAAGTACAATGGAAACTCCATCTAGCTGTATTTATGTTCCTTTATGTGCCCTGTAAGACATTATACATACCAAGTTTGATACACTGCAATGACCATGGGTCTAACTCACAAATATCTCTTAAGCTCTCATGTCCACTTTATCATTTCAACAATCATACATTTGCTGTTTTTCTTTAGAAATTTTAAGACAATGAAATGTGCATGTGTGCATATTATATTCCTTTACAAGATTTATTACAAATCTATTTTAGATTGAGGAATGTTTTGTACTTACTGTTACATACATGAATTATTAATCGTGATATTTTTGTCAAACATGTCTGAGACAACATGTAGACAATTGATCTTGTCTAGCACCTGGTATGCTCTTTTGAAAGATGAGGGGCTGAATTTACAAAGCATTGTAAGGTACGTATACAGTATGAGGTAGGATGTAGCCCAGTGGTAAAGTGCCCGCTTGATGTGCAGTTGGTCTGGGATCGATCCCTGTTGGTGGACTCATGGGGCTATTTCTCCTCCTAGCCAGTGCACCATGACTGGTATATCAAAGGCTGTGGTATGTGCTATCATATCTGTGGGATGGTGCATATAAAAGATCCCTTGCTACTAATTCAACAATGTAGCGGGTTTCCTCTTTAAGACTATATGTCAAAATTACTGAAAATTTGACATCCAATAACCAACGATTAATACATCAATGTGCTCTAGTGGTGTTGTTAAACAAAAAAAGAGAGAAAAAAAGAAGATTCTAGTTTGTTTTTGTTTATCAACACCACTAGAGCACACTGATTTATTAATCATCGGCTATTGGATGTCAAACATATTGTCATTTTGACAGTCATAGAGAGAAAAGCCGCTACATTTTTTCCATTAGTAGCAAGGGATCTTTTATATGCACCATCCCACAGACAGAATAGCACATACCATGGCTTTTGATATACCAGTTGTGTTGCACTGGCCGGACCGAGAAATAGCCCAGTGGGTCCACCGATGGGGATCGATCCCAAACCGACCACGCATCAAGCGAGTGCTTTACTACTGGGCTACATCCCGCCCCCCAAAAAAGAAGAAATATAGAGTACACATATGTAAGACAAAACCCAGCTTTGTAAATTCAGTCTGATGAGTTCTGTTTTGACAAAGAAAGAAGAAATATAGAGTACACATATGTAAGACAAAACCCAGCTTTGTAAATTCAGTCTGATGAGTTCTGTTAGGACAAAAAGAGATTAACCCCATCTCCACCAGTGTGTACTCTGGAGATGAAAGTCTTCAGGTCTATACTACACAAATACAGTAAAGTTTGTTTTATTTAACAACGCCACTAGAGCACATTGATTTTTTATCTTATCATCGGCTATTGCACGTCAAACATATGGTCATTCTGACACTGTTTTTAAGAGGAAACCCGCTGTCGCCACATATGCTACTCTTTTATGACAGGCAGCAAGGGATCTTTTATTTGCGCTTCCCACAGGCAGGATAGCACAAACCATGGCCTTTGTTGAACCAGTTATGGATCACTGGTCGGTGCAAGTGGTTTACACCTACCCATTGAGCCTTGCGGAACACTCACTCAGGGTTTGGAATCGGTATCTAGATTAAAAATCCCATGCCTCGACTGGGATCCGAACCCAGCTAGTACCTACTAGCCTGTAGACTGATGGCCTAACCACTATGCCACCAAGGCCGGTACACAAATACAGATGGCCTAACCACTATGCCACCGAGGCCGGTACACAAATACAGATGGCCTAACCACTATGCCACCGAGGCCGGTACACAAATACAGATGGCCTAACCACTATGCCACCGAGGCCGGTACACAAATACAGATGGCCTAACCACTATGCCACCGAGGCCGGTACACAAATACAGATGGCCTAACCACTATGCCACTGAGGCCGGTACACAAATACAGATGGCCTAACCACTATGCCACCGAGGCCGGTACACAAATACCGATGGCCTAACCACTATGCCACCGAGGCCGGTACACAAATACAGATGGCCTAACCACTATGCCACCGAGGCCGGTACACAAATACCGATGGCCTAACCACTATGCCACCGAGGCCGGTACACAAATACCGATGGCCTAACCACTATGCCACCGAGGCCGGTACACAAATACAGATGGCCTAACCACTATGCCACCGAGGCCGGTACACAAATACAGATGGCCTAACCACTATGCCACCGAGGCCGGTACACAAATACAGATGGCCTAACCACTATGCCACCGAGGCCGGTACACAAATACAGATGGCCTAACCACTATGCCACCGAGGCCGGTACACAAATACTGATGGCCTAACCACTATGCCACCGAGGCCGGTACACAAATACAGATGGCCTAACCACTATGCCACCGAGGCCGGTACACAAATACAGATGCAATGAAACAAAAGGAATACCAGCATCAGTGATGTAGTGGTTAAGCCACTGGACTTAATGCTGGAAGGTACTGGGCTTACATCCCGGTACCGGCTCACACCCAGAGCAAGTTTAATCACTCAGTGGATAGATGTACAGCCACTACACCGACTTCTCTCTCACTAACAACTATAACCCACTGTTCTAGACAGCCAAGATAGTTGAGGTCTGTGCCCAGGACAGCATGCTTCAACTGTGTTGAATATAAGTACAAAAATAAGTATAGATAAACAAACAAAAGAAATGTTTGTTTAAGGACACGTTTTAAAGTACAGCTATTTTGTGTCTGACATATTATTACTAGATGGGGTGTGATGGCCTTGATTTCCCCAAATATGCCATGTAGATAGCCAGCCCTCATTAACCTAGGCCACCATATGTATATATAGCCACTTCTGTGTGGAGTAACTGACATGACAGCCTCCATTACAGTCGTATTTATGGAACTAATCTTTGTATGCAATATTTAGCACAATGGATGTACTGTAGTTGACTGGACTCGAGTGAAAAATGTGGCAATGGATAATTAAGAACAAAGATGGTAGTCTGCAGTACAAATTAAAAGAGGAGAGCAGTCAGAATGATTGGAAACTGATAAAAATGTCTTGCAGATGATATTAGAGATTTTGGTTGACAGAAGAAGAGAGAGAGGAAACCCACATGCACTGTATACGTTACTCCTACCACAAAAGCAGGTGTCTTTCATATACGCTTTGCCATAGGCACACAGTACATGAACCAGTCATGAGGTACAGGTTGGAATGGGATAAAGTCCACTGAAGATGTTCAATTACGAGACCCATTACACTTCAGGCAAATGTTCTACCACTAAATTGTGAAGATGAAACCTGATTTAACAATGCCTGTCCAGGTCAGTGCACCGCGACAGGTATATCAAAGACTGTGGTATGTGCTATTCTATCTGTGCTGCTAATAAAAAAAAATGTAGCAAGTTTCCTCTGAAGAATACATACATGCATGCCAGAATTACCAAATGTTTGACATCCAATAGTGGATGATTGATAATGTGCTCTAGTGCTGTCGTAAAACAAAACAAGCTTTTTGATTTAATAATCAACAAAAAACTTGCACAAAAGTAGGCCTGCCAGCTTGATGAGTTTTGTAAACACCACCACCAAGTGGCCACTGCAGTAACACCTGACATTCTTCCAAGCATGGCTCCAATTAACAGGCAGTACATTAGAGATGTGTGGAGCACTTATGAACATAAACAATTCAAAGTGTCTCACCTCAGTTAGGTATTGCTCCTGATGGGAGGAGATCGTGGCACTGGCATGGCACCAACATTGTGCTTGTTGACAAAGCGATGGATGACTGTATTCAAATGCAAAGTATGATCGGTCGTAACAAAACACATTCCTCACTGACAGCCATCTTATGTTATTGCTCACCCGACATTGTTACAGCGAGGGGGGAGGAAGGAATTTTTTTATTTAGTGACGCACTCAACACATTTTATTTACGGTTATATGGCATCGGACATATGGTTAAGGACCACACAGATATTGAGGGCTCTTTTTGATTAGCAGCAAGGGATCTTTTATATGCACCATCCCATAGATAGGATAGCACATACCACGGCCTGTGATGTAGCAGTTGTGGTGCACTGGCTGGAGCGAGAAATAGCCCAATGGGCCCACTGACGGGGATCGATCCCAAAGCAACCATTCATCAAGCGAATGCTTTACCACTGGGCTACGTCTCGCCCCTCATTACAGGGGGGATGCATGGGTGGGATATATAGACCAGTGGTAAAGCGGTTGCTTGATGTGCATCAGTCTTGGGTCGATCCCCATAAGTGGGCCCATTGAGCTATTTCTCATTTCAGCCAGTGCACCATGACTGGTATATCAAAGACGATGGTATGTGCTATCCTGTCTGGAATGGTGCATATGAAATATCCCTTGCTACTATAATAAAAAAAAACATGTAGTGGGTTTTCTCTCGGACAATATGTGTCAAATTTACCAAATGTTTAATATTCAATAGCCGATGATTAATAAATCAATGTGCTCTAGTGGTGTTGCTGAACAAAACAAACTCTTTTTTGGTTACAGTGTTTAGCTCAGTCAACAGTGTTCAACTGAGATATCTGGGTTATAGGATCGGCATTTCTCATCAAACTCATTGGAATGTTTTCCAATGCCAACCACTGCTTTACAATGATCACTGAACAATCTTGGGCCAAATTCCAGTTGCCAATTCAAAAGTTCAGTCTGTAAATATTATGTGTATTTTGAAATGTAATCAAACCAGATTATGATTCAGGGTTATCTTCTCACAACAATATCAGTTAACTTTTCTTGGCAACATCAGTTAGTTTAATCTTGTAATATTACAGTTATCTTCTCATGGCAATATCATTTTCCTTATTCAAATATGACAAAATATTATCATCTCAGAGCAGTATTTGTTATTTTCAACCAGCAATATCAGCTATCTTGTTGTAACAATACTAGAGTTATCTTCTCATAGCAATATTAGAGTTATGTTTTCATGGCAATTTCAGAATGTTGATGGTATGACTATACCAAATAAAATCCCATAGGCGACCATGTTAACGTTTCTACAACGTCCCTAGTTTCGCACAAAATTTGAGTACTTTTTTTTACAGGTACCCCACACGTTCCAAGCACAAGGCTACTTGACATGGTGGTACTACATCAAATAAAATTGCATACATTTTTAGCCCAGATGAGACTAATTTTTTTTACAACCAACACACTCAAATTTATAACCAATCACAGGACTTGTGGTGTTAACTTCTCTATCAAAAGTTTGGTGCACCTCGAACTTCGACCCAACCAGAAATTAATTGGTATAGTGCTACCTATACTGATAACATACATGTTTCAAAAGGTGGGGAATCATGTGTTTTTATGACAACCAGGATCTGGTGTCTTCTGACATAAATTGACAACCTCACTGAAACTGTTGTTTCTACAGTGCAGCCTAATTTAATGTACACCTCACAAAGCACATGTATTTTGTACAGTTTTGTACAAATGCAATATGTCATATTTGAAAGAAAAAAAAATATATATATATATATATACTCCTGAAGATATTTACTGTCAGATGTGTGTGTGTGCTCAGCTATATGAAGAGACAACATGGATATTCAGAGTACCTCAACTCCTTAAACTTATTCCATTGAAACACATGCACTTGACTGACCCCCAAATTATGAAGACCTCAATAGGCACATCAAAGAAATATCAGTATTAAAAAAATACAACGTCTGAGGAAGGAAAAATCAACATGACTGCATCTGTATGAAGTAATGACATAATGTCCTGCACATCACTGTTGGAGGGAAATCCTGTATGCTGAGTGTGGGTATCTTCAAGTTACCATGTGCGGGAATTTCAAATCCATCAGCTATGCAGATTTTCAAAATGGACCATCAAAACCATTGGCAGCCACCAATATTCCTGACTATATTTTATGTATATCTTACTGTAGTTGGAGGTTTTAAATATTTGTGATATCTGGAATTATCATGCAGCTTTCGCATATTTATTTTGGATTTATTACAAAAATAACCTGTTTTTAAATGACATAATTACCCGAACATCTATTGTATTGCATTATTTTCTAATTCAGATAAATACAATATGTATATTGGATGTATTCTTATAATCTGTAATCCAGCATATTATTTAGCTATTAACATTGGATAATACAGCATTAACAATAAAATAAATTATCAACTTACACCAAGGTAGATAATCAAATCTGGAATAATTGGTTCCAAATCTAGTATACACTTAAAATACACTTCATGGGAGCAAACTAAGTGATTATTTAAAAAAAAGATTTGATCTAGAGACGTAAAGATATGTTTACCAAGCTTATTGTTATGTATAAATGAGAACAGAAGGCACAATAGAGATCAAAATTTTAATTATGTCTTTGGTAAAGTTTTTCTTCAAAGTAAAAAAACATTTTTCCTAAAACTACAAATTTGTCTAAAATATGACTTAGCACCCTATAAATATGTCAAGAGGACAATAAAAATCAAGGTCTTTAAAAAGTTAAGCTTTCAGAAGTACATACATGAAACATTAACTATCTTTATGGAAATTAAAGACATTAACCCAATATTGTCACATGTTATTTTTAATATAAAAATAAATTGCTATTAAAATCTAAGTTCAGGTTGCCTAGATATATTACCATATTTAAGAGCAGTTGTATATGGCAAGTCAAACACCATGTAAATAAAAATATTAAAATCTTTATAGTATGAATTATAGGCAAAAACCAACTTCTCCTCAGTGCTAATTTTTATTCAAACTCCATTCAGAGCCATGCACAGTAATTATTGTCAAGGTCAAGGTCATTGTGAACTTGCATGGCCGAGTGATGGCTAATTAATCAAATAGTATAGTTTAATTTAATTAAATCACAAAAATTTAAAAAAAAAATATTATGCACTGAATATGTGCTATAGGTATGACTATACCAAATAAAATCCCATAGGCGACCATGTTAACGTTTGTGTTTAAAAACACTATATGCAATATATCAACCAAAATATGACCCATAAATATCAGTACTACAACCCCTACCTCAAAGTATTAACTGCAGAAAATGGTACCTTTCATGGCTCATTTTCGGTATAACCAGATGTTTCTACAACACCCCTAGTTTTGCACAAAATTTGAGTACTTTTTTTTACAGGTACCCCACACGTTCCAAGCACAAGGCTACTTGACATGGTGGTACTACATCAAATAAAATTGCATACATTTTTAGCCCAGATGAAACTAATTTTTTTTACAACCAACACACTCACATTTATAACCAATCACAGGACTTGTGGTGTTAACTTCTCTATCAAAAGTTTGGTGCACCTCAAACTTCAACCCAACCGGAAATTAATTGGTATAGTGCTACCCGATAAGCACTCGGCATTTACGGTGGTGGAATGAAGCTCAGTGGTATAGTGCTCACCTGAGATGGGATGGGTTACAGGAACAATCATCCTTGATTAACTTGGCTCAAATATGGTACAACAAAGGCAGTGGAATGTACTGTCCTGTTTATGGAAAAGTACAAATAAAAATTCATTGTTGCTTAATCAATAGGACTAGCCTACTGTATATGTGATGGCAATGGGTTTCCTCTCTATACCTTTTAACTAAGTATTTAATGACACCACTAGAGCACATTGATTTATTCATTGGATGTCAAACATTTGGTAATGTTGACATATGAAGGAAGGAAATGTTTTATTTAACAACGCACTCAACACATTTTGCTTACGGTTATATGGCGTGGGACATATGGTTAAGGACCACACAGATATAGAGAGAGGAAACCTGCTGTCACCACTTCATGGGCTACTCTTTTCGATCAGCAGCAAGGGATTTTTTATATGCACCATCTCACAGACAGGGTAGTGCATACCACAGCCTGTCAGTCGTGGTGCATTGGCTGGAGACTAGAAATAGCCCAATGGGCCCACCAACGAGGATCGATCCCAGACTGACCGTGCATGAAGCGAATGCTTTACCACTGAGCTATGTCCCGCCCATATTTTGACATAGTCTTAGAGAGGAAATCCGCTACATTTTTCCATTAGTCATGTCATGTCATAGGGTTTTATGTGCACATTCAGAACAAGCTGTTGTAGCGCACGCCCGTCCATGACAGGAAAGGTGGGGGGAGGGGAGAGGAGGGACCGCCTGCACTGGCAGGTGCAAGGGAGCACCAGCAGCCCGATCAAATCGGTAGCAGGTGGGTGGGGGTGGTTGTGGTGCTATGGAATTTGAATGGAGCAGTTAAATGCCAAAGAGAAAAGGGTGCGCAATTTTGATTGAGGGAATTTGGCAATTTTGAACGGTCGGTCGAAAGGTAAATGGCCGAGCTAATATAGGTTTTGATATTAGTGAATCAAGAGTAGCTCATTAATTTTAGACCATTAGTAGCAAGAGATCTTTCATATGCACCATCCTACTACCAAGGCCTTTGATATACCAGTTATGGTGCATTGGCTGGAACGAGAGCTAGCTAATTGGGCCCACTGATGGGGATCGACCCTGGACTGACAGGGCATCAAGTGATTGCTTTACCACTGGGCTACGTTCTGCCCTCCCCCCCCCCAAATAACTATAATGAAACCTTCTAAACTGGACACCCAAGAACCAAGTACAGATTCTGGTTTTAAGGGGAATGTGGCTTAGAGAGGTTTTTTTCTGTACTCACATTTAAAAAGGGACTGTCAAATGTTATAGTTTGAGGGAATTCCAATTTACAGATAGTCCAGTTTTGAAGGTTTCCACTGTACACTTTATAGACACATACCATACATGTAGCAAACAGCCATAAAATATGTTTTCTGTTTCACTTGCTTTTCTAGTAAAGGGAATATTGAGAACACTAATGTTGTTTGCCATTCATTCTGTTTTGAAAATATTGATAACGACTCACTGGCCGAGTTTAACTTTAATTGCTTAACAATAACCACGTCATTATTTGGGGATCGCAAATAATGCCAAATCTTGCGACATCTTTTGTGATGGAAAGAACACCAGGCCAGTCTTCACTGCAACTTCGTACATGGTCACATAATTCTACTAGTAAGATGCATTTGGTCAGTCAACGGCCCAGTAATTCCGGAAACTGATGTCATTTTGTAAACACGTGCACCGATGAACTGTGTGATGATTCTGTTGTTTTAAGTTTACCTTATTAACTTTGTTTACACTACTGGATGGTCAGTACTTTTTTTATGCACAAACTTTATGTTTGTAAGACAATGATGCCCAGTAACAACAGGTAACAAAGAAATTTTTAAAAATAATATTGATTACTGGCAAATTAAAACAAAAACATTACACCAATCATAATTTTTATTTTTTAATAAATATTTTTAGTTGGGTTTTTTACATAAATTTCTATATATCCAACTGCATGTGTTAACTGTAATAGTTCCGGTATGAAGTACCGCTCTGTTTTAGACTGTCTCCCATGCTTTTTTGTAGTTGGATGGCTGTTACAAAGTGAAAGTCAGTGCTATCGGTTAATCGAATAACCCGGTTAATTGCATAGGATCAAGTAGCACCAAGGGTATGCAAATAAGCGGGCTTGACTGTATATATATATATAAAAAAAAGAAGTTGAGATTTAATTTGCTATGAACAAAATTTTGTTACAGAAGCTATATCCAGCTTCACCGTGAATTGTATACATAATAGAGAGAAAATCATCCCAGACATTTTGTGTTATAGTTTCATAAAATCAATTATCTTGTAATGTCAGATTCTTGGAAGAATCTACAAATTAGACAGGACAATTCTCCACTGATCCATCATGGGATGGTAAGCCTGATAAATATTCACAAGCAGAGTAAACAGCTAGGCTGCAATATCAGCACACTGTCTGCAAGATCACAATTACACAATACACAGTCATGGAATTTTAAGCTTATAGGACCAATAGTAAAGTTAAATTTGTTTTGTTTAATGACACCACTAGAACATGTTGATTACTTTCCATTAGTAGCAAGAGATGTTTTATATGCATTTTTTTTTACAGGCAGCACAGCACATACCACAGCTTTGATATGCCAGTTGTGAGGCACTGGTAGAGGTTAGAAAAAAAACAATGGGTCTGCTGAAAGGTATCAATGCTAGGACCAAAGCACCTCATGCAAGAGCTTGATTGAACAAGTTAAATCTTGCCCTTTGGATTAGTAATGGAGCTTTTATATGCATTCTGCAGACAGGACAATACCTACCATAGCCTTTGATATACCAGTCATGGGGCACTGTATGGGATGTAGCCCAGTGGTAAAGCACTCACCTAATGCACCGCTGGACTAAAATCGATTCCCATCGGTGGGCTTATTGAGCTATTTCTCATTTAGATTGTTTATTGCCCCCATCCCAACTAGTATCCCACCCACGACTGGTATATCAATGGTGGGGGACGCAGCCCAGTGGTGTAGTATAGGAACGATGTCGGTGGGCCCATTTATTTCTGGCTCCAGTCTGTCGGATGGTGCATATAAAAGATTCCTTGCTACTAATAGAAATATGTAGCAGGTTTCCTCTCTAAGACTATATTTCAGAATTACCAAATGTTTGACATTCAATAGCCGATTATTAATAAACCAATGTGCTCTAGTAGTGTCATTAAACAAAAGCAAAATTTCACTGGAACCCATTGTATCTCATGCGAGTGTTCTACCTCAGAATTGAAGGAACAATGTAAAAATGGTTCACTGTATTTAGTATACTATATGCAGTAATGTACTAGTTATATATATAGAGATTATTAAATGAGTTTGTGTGTCATACTGATTTTATGAAACAAGTGTCAGGATTTTTGTATTGCCCGAGCGAGATCAAGAGTATTACATTAATCATGATAATAGTTTCGTAAAATCAGTACGACTAAACTGCAAGTGTAATAATTTCTTTATTATCTATATTATTATTGTAATTTTTTAAATAAATAACAAAGACTTTCTAAAATGTTGTAACTATAACTAGGAAGGGGATGACGAAATGACGTAATATTACACATGCGCAGTCATTATACTTGTGTGCTTCTTATGGTTTGTATTAACTTGGTTATAAAAGTATATATGCATGTACTTTATATATTAGCTAATTAAATTTATACAAGATTCCTGAGTTATACTGAATATCTTTCCATCCATCTGTCCATTCATTTGTCTGTCTGTTTATCCATTAATACGATTGTCATTCCAAAAATCATTAGGAAAAGCTGGGGCTTTATACTTTACACAATTTTCTAGGATTTGTGAGAAAGGGAAAGGAAATGTTTTATTTAACGACACACTCAGCACATTTTATTTATGGTTATGTGGCGTCAGACATGTGGTTAAGGACCACACATGTATTGAGAGAGGAAACCCGCTGTCGCCACTTCATGGGCTACTCTTTCCGATTTGCAGCAAGGGATCTTTTATATGCACCATCCCACAGACAGGGTAGTACATACCACAGCCTTTGATATACCAGTCGTGGTGCACTGGCTGGAACGAGAAATAGCCCAATGGGCCTACCAATGGGGATCAATCCCAGACTGACCTCACATCAAGCGAGTGCTTTACCACTGGGCTACATCCAACCCCAGAATTTTTGAGGATGCTGAATTGTTAATAAATGCCAGGAAAATAGTTTTCTTGATTTATAATACTTATTGTTTGCAGGGGTACTTCAGGTATATCAGCATCTCTCTAATTCACAAATATACCCTTAAGTGTATGAGACAGGGGGCAGGGGGAAACTGCCCCACCCCCACCCCCACCCCACCCTAGTGCTGGAGCAAAACCTCAAATTCGGGGGAAATGTGCTAATCTGAGACCTTTTTACTATGTATTTCCATCATTCTACCCTCAAAATTAGTTGTAGTCCATGTAAAAATGTGTAGTGATTTGTTTACAACACTATATAACTGTTGTGCAGTAATGCTAATACAAATAAATGTTGTTATCCAGATTCGGGCATTTTCGTTTAATTCAGGCAATAGCCAGCCTGCTCCCCCCCCCCCCACCCCCCTACAAAAATGGAAGCACGTACGCCTATGAATATACCCTGGATATTAATTTATATACAACACTAGGAGACAAATTGTCTTGTCGGTCTTCTAATACAAGTATATATAAATATTTGTATAGTGATGGAAATAAGGAATTATACACACACACCCCACCCCCCCACCCCCCCAAAAAAGACAAAAAAAGACTGTATGACTCCAAAGTCTGCATCCATAGTGGTAGGAAAAGTTTGTTTTGTTTAACGAAACCACTAAAGCATGTTGATTTATTAATCATCGGCTATTGGATGTCAATTAATTTTGACATATAGTTTTAGAGAAGAAACCCGCTACATTTTTTCCATTAGTAGCAAGGGATCTTTTATAGGCACCATCCCATAGACAGGATAGCAAATACCATGGCCTTTGCACTGGTTGGAACAAGAAATAGCCAAGTGGGCCCACTGACGGGGATCGATCCTAGACCAAAGGCACATCAAGCGAGCACTTTACCACTGGGCTACATACTGCCCCTGCATGTTTTGCTTAACGACACAACTAAAGCACACTAATTTATTAATCATCAGATATTGGGTGTCAAACATTTGCTAATTTTGATATATAGTCTTAGAAAGGAAACCTGCTACATTTTTCCATTAGTAGCAAGGCATCTTTTATGTGCACTATCCCACAGGCAGGATCCACAGCACATACCACAGCCTTTGATATACTAGTCGTGGTACACTGGCTGGAACAAGAAATAGCCCAATGGGCCCATGGATGGGGATTGATCCTAGACCAACCGCATACTAGACGAGTGCTTTACCACATGGCCTTGTCCAACCCAACATAGCGTTAAGAAGTCAACCATGTTAATGGCTGTCCATCCCACATCACCGACATTTATTCTCACAATACATCTTTGTATTTTATACAGATTGTGATTCCTTTTTTTTATCTTAGGTTTTTTCTTAGTATATCTATTAATCTGTGAATTTGTGTGTTTGTATGCATGTGTACATATATGTATGTATGTGTTGTGTGTTGTGGTTTGTGTGTGTGTGGTGTATAGGTATACGTGTATATGTGCATGTGTATATGTTAAGAGTATGTATATGTATGTGTGTCTGAGTATGAGTGAGTGTGTGTACATCATGTGTGTGTTTGCATGTGTGTCTATAGGCATAAGTATCTGCATACCATAAGTAAAGTCTCTTTTGTGTGCATTACATCACAAGAAATACTGAAATTATTATCTCTCTGAATACCTCTCTATACACACAGCCTAACTCGATCATAATAATAGCGCCAACAATAACTGTCATATGCTATTGAATAGAGGTAGCAATAACTGTTACACCACTGCATGTCAAAGTGGCTGCACCGAAAAGCATTATCAGTGTCAGCTCGGTCACACTGTACACCACACTGTATATACGACCAACGAACAGCTACAACTATAGGCATACGTCCTACCCTGCAGTATGGGAGATTCAAGGGAACCGCACAGCTGGTCGACTGCGGTAACCAGTATTGGATCAACAAGCTCAATGAGCAATAATGAATGGCCCAAGCCAAGAAATTGCCGGCTTAGCGATGATCAGCGCCGATTGGATGAGGTCCGACTGTCAGTCAGTCACACAGAGCGTTGCCGAACAGGTAGGCTGTTAGATGTTTGATAACATGTGAAGTACGCCAGCCAGTTTTTCTCCATGTGTCTTTTCTTGGAGTGTGTGTGTGTGTCTCTCGTTGGAATCTCTACACTGATCAAGGTGAGTAGATAGATATATTTATATGTATATATATATATATATATATTGTCAACTGACGGTGCTTAATGATAATTAAGTGTGGTCATTGATTAACTTTGATATATAGCTTGTGGGACAGAGTGTTATTCTTTATAATTACTTACTGAGTATATGTATTGATCTTACAGCGAGGGTCTTTCTTCTATAGTTAGTGGAGCATTTAATGCAGTTTTTAAAACTCTTATTTCGATACTTGCTTTTTGTTGTAACTATAGATGTTAAGAGAATCTTTCCGAGTATGTATAGATATTGTGCAGAGCTAGGCCTAACTTCTATAGTCAGTGGACCATTTAATGTGATTTAAAAAAAAAAGCGCTGTATTTCGATACTTTCTTTTTATTATTTTGCTATCTTATCAGATATTGTGAGGTAGCAATTTTCTAAATTACTTATTGAATAGATGAGTATATTGGAGTTAAGTAGCTATGTCAGTGGACTACTTAATGTGATTTTAAAAACACACAAAAACCCTGTCTTGTGCTACTTTCATTTCATTAGTTTAATCATTTGTTCTTACTAGACGTTGCCTGTCAGCTACTTTCTTAATTACTTACTGAGGAAATAGGAAATGATATACTATGGTCATGCAGTAAACCAAATAATGTGATTTAAAAAAAAAATATATTTGCTACTTTTGTTGTTGTTACTGTATGTTGAGTTCTATTTTCCAAATTACATACGGAGTATATGAATTGATATTGCACTGAAGCCTATGCTGTGGTAATGCATTGATCCATTTAATATGATCTGTAAAAAAAATGTATTTCTACATTTTTATTGTTATTGGATGTTAAGGGTTTTTTTTCAAATTACTTACTGAATGTATGAATTGATTTTGCACTGATGGCTACATTATAGTCAGAGTCAGCCATTTATTGTGATTTAAAAAAAAAGGTAGGAAGTTTTTGCTGGACTTTCTTTTTGTTTTTAAGCTACACAATATTGAGTTCTACTTTCTAAATTACTTATTTAGTGTACAAACTAATAATGCATATACGTTTTATATAATAAAATTTTAATGACTATCAATGGATAATGGATAAGTGACTTAAATTAGGTATACCAAAATTTAATATTACTTTGTATATCTCTAACACCCAATAGCCCATGTGTATTTTTGTGCTGGGGTGTCGTTAAACATTCATTCATAACTTATTTGCAATACATTAATTGACTAGAATGTTTATAAAATCAGATTCATGATTTTTTTTTTTTTCACTTATTTAAAGAAAGATGATGAATTTTTAAAATGAGAGATTGTTGAATTGTATTCTGTGCTGTAATATGCATTTCATGCCATTTCATAATCAAACTATGATTTTTTTTTTCTTTCTAATCATATACATGTAACTGAAGTTGGAACATGATTGAGTACTTATAATTCCAGTATTTGCCTAGCAATGATGGATGGAATATTACAAACTGGCATGAAAATGTCATAAAAATAAAGATTTTTATTTATTAAAAAACCCCAAAGCTTTTAGGCCACATTTACAAAGCCTGTTTTTGACTTACATGCATTTAACTAGATATATTTACAATGCTTAAATGCCTGCATTATGAGGAAAAACAAGTTTCATAAATATTCAGCCCTTTGTTTCAACTTGTCATTCAAATAAGCCATAATGCTAGACTATATACTAGTGTATCAAAAAGTTGTATGATAACATTTTCCATTGTTGTGTCATACATACAGTATTTATAACCCTCTTTATATTTACTCTCATAGGTAATAAATTGATTTCTGCATTGAGGTTTTATAAGTGGATCTAACTTTGACATACATAGAGGTTATTACCAGTGTTTTTCGGTATCGTCAATATCATATATTAGGAATAAAAATTGTATTATGCGAGCCTCTGGTGAGCATAATACATTATTTTTATTCCTAATATATGATATTGACGATACCGGAATACACGAGGGTAATAATCTCTTTATCATATAATCTCAAGCTTCATACAACATGTTTTTGTAAACTGTACACGCAACTTTAATTCCAGTCAGCCATTACTAGATATTCAAATGACGTAAGAATATGTGGCGCGTTGTATTTTTGAATGGAAATGATGTCAAACTCGAATGACGTCATTTTGGATGTCCTTACATCAAAATAAATTAGGGCTTAACGTTTTTTGTTTTCTGAATGCTGGACAGCTTTCAGTGTCAAATTGCCATTGAAATGTTTTTATTTAAGGAATATGAATGCATACGTCAATTATGGAGTGTCACCAAAGTATGTTTGCTTAAATGTCAATAAACCTAGTGTCGAGACCTCGACTAATTTACATCTAATTTGCAAAGTTATCAAATTCTTAAAGTATGTGATCTGAAAAATATCACATACTTTGATTGCACTGAAAATGTAAGATATTATATGATACATAACATTATGAACCTAACAAAGATCAATTACATGACATATATAACATTATGAACCTAACAAAGATCAATTACATGACATATATAACATTATGAACCTAACAAAGATCAATTAGACATATATAACATTATGAACCTAACAAAGATCAATTATATGACATTATTGAGAATTAAAACCTGTGCTTGTTTAAAAAGCAGATCATAAAATCACCTGTTTTGGAGGATCAAAATAATAATGTCATGCAAGAATTATAAAATATATACATAGATTTATGTATATCTCGGTCGGTATAGAATGAATGAATGAATGTTTAATGGCACCCCATGCAGCACGAAAAATACATCGGCTATTGGGTGTCAAACTGAAAACTGAAAATTGAAAACTAAAGTGATGAGCAACATCAATATAAAAATTCAACAGTTAAATAAAAACACAGTGTAAAGGACTGTGTAAAAGTACAAATACCACAGATAGATATAAATTTAGAATAAAACTCAGTTATCACGAAAAAAATTGCAATAAAAGTTCTGGATGGAATCGAAAGGATTCCACCACAGTTCGTGGTCCAAATATATCTCGGTCGGTATAGAGTGCTCATCTGAGGTGTCGGGTCAAAGAATCGAATCCTGTCAACGAACACATTCTCCGATTGTTTTATTGCCCCCATCCCAACTAGTATCCCACAACTGCATATAAATGATTCTAATGGAAAACATAGTGTGTGTTTCTTCCCAATTTCCAAATGTGTGACATCCAATAGTCTGGGGTGGGATGCAGCCCAGTGGTAAAGCATTTGCTTGATGCGCGGTCGGTCTAGGAACGATCCCCGTCGGTGGGCCCATTCGGCTATTTCTGGCTCCAGCCAGTGCACCATGACTGGTATATCAAAGGCCGTGGTATGTGTTATCCTGTCTGTGGGATGGTGCATATAAAAGATCCCTTGCTGCTAATCGAAAAAAGTAGCCCATGAAGTGGCGACAGTGGGTTTCCCCCTTCAATATCTGTGTGGTCCTTAACCATATGTCTGACGCCATATAACCATAAATAAAATGTGTTGAGTGCGTTGTTAAATAAAACATTTCCTCTATTTCCTCAATTTCCAATAGTCTATGATTATTAATCTATGTGCTCTAGTAGTTTCATTCAACAAAAGAAACTTTAATCATCAATGTACAATTAATAACAGTCATGCAGTTTAGTTACTTTAAAAGCACGGTTACACTCCATTTGAAAATATGTTCTTTTGATTTATCTTT